>NC_072739.1:75738445-76038445 GCF_026930045.1 Uloborus diversus | reverse complement strand
AACTGTGTATTTCAAAACACTTGTACGTGGTCCTGCATTGTATTGTAAAGCCACTTGTTTGCGTTGTTTTTGCTTTATCAAGCGCGGGACAATCTTCAACATCTGTTTTCTTTAATGACACGTGAACATCTTGCACCTTAGCATCTGTTGTTGATTTCTTCATTATTTTTCCATTTTTCAGGAATACTAACAACACCAAATCGAAAACAACCTACCAGGCATGCAGTTTTCGAGATACTCGTTCCAAGTGTTCGAGCAATTTCATGTTGCCCTCAATCAAATTCACTTAGATCAGCTGCCTTTCCCATCACTTCCAAAATAAAGTGCAAGGAGGATTCCTTATTTTCTTTAGCATCGGTTAGGTACTATTTTACTGAAAAATGTGCCTTCCACGTCATCCAGACGAGTTCATTGAAAAATTTAAAGGTGGTCATAATGTTTTGGCACTTCAGTGTATGTAAAAATGCATTTAAAAGTAAGTTACAGGCTTATATGTGTTTTTCCCATAACAATTTCTGGCCCGAAATGCAGCTCAAAGAAGATGACAACCTGGACGCCATTTCTCACTTGCGTTTCTTGAAAAACATTTCCAACTGCTTTTCCTCTAGGACGGTTTACAACAATTTTGTCGTATAAAATCGTCGATACACTACCTTTGAGCTGGATTACATTGAAAGAAAGTTCTGAAACGTCAAAGATTATTTCCGGGCCATGTTCCGGGATTTCACGGGTCTCCACCAGTTTCCTGTGAAAATCAAATATCTTCGCGAAAACGTTTCCTGAACTACTAAAACTTACATAAATGCAGACTTCTCACACTTAAAGATTTATTAAGTGCTTTGCCTTTAACTTAGTTATTTCCCGTCCAGTTGGACTGAGCCCAAAACGAGGTTCAAATACGTCTCTAGATTGATTAACTGTACAAAAATTAGTGCCACATAAGGTGTTTGGTATTTTCTTTTAGTTCTGCTTTTGTCTCGGTCATATTTGCTAAAATACTTTAGAGCTTTCCTGGTAAAGTGGAATGGTGGTGGTGGTGGGACTAATCCCCATTTGGTCTAGTGAAACTAGACCATGAGTGCAGATCCATGAGTCCAAAGATGTGCTAAAAGTCCAAGAAAAGCAGTGGATTGGCTTCAGCCTCTTCTCTGAAAAAACTCAGGTACTGAAGGATGTGATGGGGAGAAAAGGGGGGTGACATTGCATTTGGGGCAAGTAAGGTAATTCTTTACGCCATCCTCAAAAACCAAGCATCTAAAATTGCCCTAGGAAAATCTCGAGGAAGTCGTCTGATAAACTCTGGATCCTCTGAATGTTAATGCTGCTCTTGGGTATCTCTGTAAGTACCATGAGTGAGAAGGAGGCTCCACTCAGGTTTTTCTTAAGAGTTCCCACGCCATGGAGGAAATCACAGTTGAAGTTAATCGCGTTTGGTCTGCTGGGTCGTCAGGAGCACAGGCGGCTGCCTTAGCGTATTAATATAAAAATATCTAAGCTTCCTTGGAAGAGGTTCGGTTTGATTTAGAAACTGAACTGCCTATTATTGAGGAGGTTTCTGAAATTTTTAGAACGATTACAGGTTGAATTCAGGAAGGTTATTGACTTTTAGCGAGAATTTTTTGTGTTTTTTGGCAGATATGTTACTGAAAAAAACTAGGCGCATTAGCTTTCCATTATTTCGCAGGAACGTTTCAAATTTGTTTATTGCAATGTGCGTCCAAAAATGCGTAAAAAGAATTAAATGCACACTGCTCTTGATGACGATAATTTTGTGTTAGGAATAACACATAAAACGATAACATATCATTTACGATACAATAAATAATGTTTACACGCCAATAAAATTCTAAAATAAAACACACTTTTGACTCACAATGCAGTAAGTATAGATTTACTAATTTGACGAGTAAAAACGCTTTGTCAGTAACTAGTAAGAGATTTTACCTAAGAAGCACCACACTTATTACCACAGGACACTAGTGCAGAACAATACTATTGGCTTTTCTTCTGAGAAATGTCTTTTAGCGTCGTAAAAACAAATGTTTTCCATAAAATTCAAAATCAACAGAAAAACTAAACATTTCTTTTATTATCGGCAAAAACCCAAGACATGAAGTACCTTCTGTGAAACCCCTATTAAGAAAAAACTCAATTTCTGATGGAAATAGATGCAATCAAATATTTACGAAAACGTGCATTAAGTATTTATCACAGAAAGCATTTGCTTGAAAACGGAAAATTTATTGCATCATCAGTAGTATGATAAATAATTTAGTGCGACTAATAAAACTTAGAAAGTTACTTTGAATATATTGAGACTTTTTAGTTCATAATTTTAATAAAGTATAAGCAAAAAGCGAAATGTTTATGATTATTAATTATTAATTTTGCAGGTATTTTTAAAAAAGCTTGCTTTCCGCACATTTTTGATCTTGAGCATCTTTAAGAGAAAATACAATAAAGGAAAAATGGCGTGCTTAGTTCTAGCTCATGTTACATTGATCTTTGATTAATAATTTTGTATCAACCAATGGAAAATCATAGATGTCTTTTCATATTAGGAAGACTATTTATAGCTACTATAATATAAATTCGACGTATATTATTTCAAAACTCTTCTATTACTGTATAATGTTTTTAATACAATTAGATTACTATTGTTGAATTTTGAAACCATAGTTTTTTTTCCAATGGAAGAGGAGGAGGCTTAAGCGTTTATTAGATCAAGTGCGACCGCCCGATATGGCAGTCAGCCTCTTGTACGCCACCATCACGGCACGGATGCCAATGGCACAGATAATTTTGACGCGCATTTTCCCACTAAATGGAGGTCCCTATGCTCTCACTATGCGAAATTGCACTAGGAATTTAATTTTGCTAAGAGTGTTCAATGAAACTGAAACCATAAGGTAATGTTTATTTTTTAAAGTCATTATGCTATCAAGAGGGATATGGAATTTCCTATTAGTTAAATTACCAATTATTGACGTAGTATTTCAATTTTTTTCATAATGGAATGATCCAGTTACTCAGCGGTTTTTCGAAAACTTTCATAAACGAATGTTCGGTTACCGAATGAAATTTTCAAGTGATTTCATAATCGAATATTTGGCTTTCTAGTAATTCTTTCGAATGATTTCTCAATTAATAACTATTTTAGCATTAAATCCACTCAATAAATGACTTTGAAGAGCCAGTAACAATCGATCTATGAATTATAAAGTTATTCAAATGAATCTGTCCCAAAACGATCATTTAATTATGAAGTCATTCAAAATAGTCACTCGGTCATCATTTACTGGAAATTACTATATTAAAATCAACTTTTTAAACAATTTTGAATTATTGAATGCTAGAGTATGGTCATTCATTTATGTCCATCACCACTTTTCAATGAAACATTTTCTTTTCATTTTAATAGAATGTCTCAAAACACTCGGAACTGCAAAGATTGCTCTCAGTTTCTGCGAATGATGGTAAGAATGATCAAATTAAATGTAGCATTATAAAGTATTTCAAAAGGTATCACTCAATTCGATAATTGAGGCTTGCTCACGAATGGCTGCATTGACTGTCACACGCAAGTTGGCACCAATATTCTGCATTGAAAATTTCTTATAATCGTACATGACGGTTCTATTTACAATATCCGTAGAGTTAGTAAATCGGTTGCTGAAAAAGGTTTCGTAAGCATGAATGATGTACAATTACGCAATATGCTATTATGTCAGTAAATAATCTGTTGCATATGTATGAGTACTTGCGTAGCAATGTTTTCCACCTTATCGCATAAACCAAACGGTTAAATGTTAAATCGCTAGGAACAAAGAAAGATTCTTTGCGGACAAATGTTCTTAAAAGTCATATATCATCGCTATTTTAAAAATGATTTAAACTTTACAGAGCTTTAAATAAAGCGTAATATTAATTGAAAATGATTTCAATCCATAGAAAATTGATTCCCAAAATCTAAAATCTGGCCATTTGCAAACCACCAACTCCCTAATCGGAACATCACAAAAGGCCCACAAACAGCGACTAAGAACTACAGTTACAGTTAAAGTACTCGACAGACAAATGTTGCTTACCATTCCGTGACACTATCCATTACAGATGTAGGAAAATAATCTTTCCTGGAAGTCGCGCGCACGAACCAAACATATTAAGGGCTGTTCCTTCATTTCTAATTGCGTGTGTGCGCCCCTATGCCGGTGTCGGCCCTTCGAAGGAAGGGCGCACGGTATTCTGTTCTAGAAGTTCTTTCGAGCCTGGGGCGGATCCTAGAAGCCGCCCGTCTTGGATTTGTGTCGTCATCTTTTCAGTTGTCGTGCTTCTGTTAGAGGGTATATGGTGGAGAAGGACTCGTGCTTTCTTTTCTTCTTCTTTCGAATTTGATTAGGTCATGTGACAGTTGGAGAATTTTTCGGAGCATAATGATGGGTTGAATTGGAATCGTTATTTAAAGAATTCCCTGAAGAATGTAATGCAGCAAAATTACATTTTCGTGTAGTTGATTTCTTCCAGATTGCAAATATAGCAAGGCATCCTATGTATTTACTGCTCAATAAAAAAAATATTTTCCCATAGAAAAAAAGAAAGAAAGCGGTCTAACTCCATAACCATAAGCAATTAAACGTAAATAAACAATAAACTTATGATCTAAATTAAAAGAGTATTAGGACAACTATACTCAAAAAAAAAACTGCCAATTTACGGCTTAAAGATTTTACCGAAACCGAAAATATTGAGTATAACTCATAATGGGAAAAGAAGATAAGATATCACACAAAAGGTTCAGCATGAGAAGCAACAAGACGTTTCTATAAAAGAAAATTTTTTTTAGATGTTTGCAAAACTGGATAACTCTTCTACTTTTGAATCTTGACATCTGGATCCTATTACAATTTTTTTTCAGGATAAAATGTTATCAAAATTTGAATAATAACCCTTGGATTACTATACATTATAGAACAATTTTCTGACAAAAACACCGATTTTAATGTAACTAAAACTAGTGATAGACTAACGTTGTCAGAAAGATTTTAAATTACATTTCAAATAGAGGAAAAAATAATTACATTTCGAGTAGGAATTAAAAAGTCTGTAAAAGTAAAAGTTAATAAAATAATAACCATAATTCTATAACAACATTAAAGGAAATGTAGAGAACAGTCAAATTTTATTTGTGTAAGCAGCATTTCTGGTTGATTTATGCTTTTCGACGTTCAAATTTAATTTTATAGAATTTAAATTTTTTTTGCTATTCTTAGTAGGGGAATGCGGCGCAAAGCAAAATGGTTAAGTTGACTGAGTTTTTTTAAAATAAACAAATCGGAAATTTGTTTTGAAAATTACAGTACATAAAGAAAGAAAATTTTATTTTATAGTAAAACTTGCATTGAGACAGTATATTTTATTTTTGGCAATAAATTTGAGTCTTCAAAAAAGTGGAAAATTTTCACCTTTTTTTAAGGGGCAAAGTGAAAAATAAAATTTTTCAAATCAAATACTTTCTATTTGATTTTAAAACCTATTTTTGATCAAAAGAATATGTAAGTAAAAAGTCAAATAAATAAATAGAAAGATAATGAAACAATAAACGAATAACTAAATGAATCAATCAATTAATATGTGAAGAAATATAAATGAGGGAGTAAAATAATGAATGAATAAGAAAATAAGTGAATGAATGAATAAATAAGTGAAATACTAAATGAAGGAATGTAAATGAATGAATTAATAAATGAAAAGGTAAGTGATTTATATTATTTTATTGAGTGATTAAATGAAACAAACTGTTTCACTCTGCTCCATCCACTTTGCCCCGTATGTACTTGACTAATTGTATAATTTATTTAAAATACAAAAAAGCTTAATATTAACTAAATCGATACCGCATTAAATATTAGGAGGTCCCTATCGATATTTAAAATGCTCATAACAATAACTTTATCGATTTATAGTAACAAAAATAATTTTTGTTTTACAACAAAATATTACAACATGAGTGTCAATATTTAAAAATTGCTTGTGTTAAAGCTTGACCGCGAAGAGAAGGCGACTGACCTTGAAGCAAACACATCATTTGTATCGTTTGTAATAGGTTGATTGTAATTATTTTGTGATAGATAAGATCAATGAGAACGACTCTCACTTTTAGGTGCTTTCTGGTTGATTCTACCTTTTACAAATGATACAAAATAAGGTTTCGCTTCAAGGTCATCCGCCTTCTCTTCGTGGTCAAGCTATACCAAATGCTTAATATTTGGCGGTATTTTTTTCCTGACTGGAATAGATTACATGTGGTACTACATAGTTAAAATAATGCCAGATAGATGGAGTTGAAAGCAGAGTAAATATTTTACCATTTAACTTTGCCCCGTTAGTTCACTTTGCCCCCATGTTACCCTACTTTGCATTTTGTCTTGCAATTACTAAGATTTCGTTGATCAATTCTAGTTTTTACACAAAAAATGGAATTTGCTAGTGAAACTCATGCGTAAGACGGAGTTAGTGTTCTAGAAGAGAGCTGAGTTCGACCCCGTACCGTTGGCCGGGAATTCACACCGTTTATCTCTCATATTTTTACGAATTTTTAGTTTTTTACCATGAATAAATATGTCGCAAAATATATGTAACTGAAAAAACTTTCATGATGATATACATCTGAACAAAGTTTGCCTTTATATTAGAGCTGAGAACTTTCGTGAAAATTTATTTTTTTATATTAAGAATTGAAAGTTTTGCAAATGTATCCATTGAAAAAGTTCGTCATTAAAACTTAAAGATCCTGTAACTATAATTATTCATCGTGAATAAAGGTATAAAAAAACCAATAGTCATGTTTTAATTACAGTATCCTTGGAAATAATATCAAAAATTAAGTTGGTTTTAAGATTTATTTATTATTATATTTAAAATTTTACTTTTGTGTTTATATCTAACGGTAGTGTCTAAATAGATGGGCACAAGAATAAGAATGATAATCGGATGCTTTAGTTTTATGCTCATACAAAAATTTCTGCTGCCTTTTCATATATGTACAAAGCTTTGCGTATCAAAAGATTCAATGAAATAATGAGAAAACGAAGCAAAATTATACTGATGAATGTCTTAAGAGCTAGGTCTTGATAAAGATATTTAAACTAAAAATTAAATTACAGAAGCATTTAAACAAATACTCCCGTGGGCAGTCCCGTGGGCAGGTTAACGGCAGTAAACTGCAAAAATGAGTTTTCGAGACATTTGAAGAATTGCGGTACAGAGATGTTGAGTTCGACGTTTTTTGCAATTTTTTCCGTGGAAACCAAATAAGCACGTTTGTACAGTAAAATTAACGTATAATTGATGACAAAAATGCAAATAAATAAATAAATAAATTAATTAATTAAAATGAAATAAAAACGGAAAAATGAAAAATTTGCAGTTTTTGCCCCTTACCTTCTTACGGCAGGATATTACTTTGCAAAAATCTGCATGCATTATTTGGTTTTGCAAAAAAAAAAAAAGGGGGGGGGGGAGTCATTGCATTATCAAAAAGTTAAGAAATGAACACATAAAATGTCCAGAATATGCTATCAAATTTAACGGCATAGAAATGTTTCAATAGGCAATAATATTTATTTACTCACAAGTTCACTAGTTGCTAATCCTTTAGAATCACTGGAATATCTAATTTAATATTTTGTAGAGAGTAAAGCAAAATTCCTTTTGCCCTTTTGGATGTAAAGTGAAGAATACATTGAAGAAGACATGCATCGAAATATATAATACCCATTCTCCAAGAAATGAAAGAATGTATGAAATAATTTATTCGAAAAGATCAAATCAGTGAAGCATACAGAAGCCAATGAATATAAATTTCCGAAATGGAATGAAATATTTCCGAAAATCGTTTTCTTCAGCCTCTAAATTGAATTCGAAACGGAGAACTATTAAGGACTCAATAGATTGACCATTTTGAGACCGGAAGAGAAAGCAATGATGACGTCATTATTAAATCATTAGCCCCAGGATATGCCACTTCATCAGCTCTCAAAGCTTTATTGTTCTATACTGATTATATGTATTTTTAAATAATACTAGTGTTGAAATTTTGAAGAGCTAATTTGATAACAAGTATTCACTCTACTTTTCTTAAGCCGTCATACTTGTATTCCATCAGTATATTAACAAATCATAAAACATCTAATTTAATAAAATGACAATTGTATTATTAGATTCAAAATTAGTCATTTAATTAATATCGTTCAGTATAGATAAACTAATTACTTGTACTTCTAGTTCTATGAATTCATTTTTTTTAGCTATCTCTAAAAAACTTTAGTTATTCAAAAATAAGATTGATTAAAGATTGACTAAGTAGTTATTACACTTATATTGAATTTATTATTTTATTTATCTCTTGAAAAATAGTTGAACCAGTAAATGGCAGCTGTAATATTTTTTCTCCTCTTTACTCTCAATTTATTCCTGCAGTGTATTGTCCCTTACATTCCTTATTTTAGTTATTTCGTTAGAAGTAAGTCTTTTACTAGCCTTGTATTTAATATTTTATTTAATAATTTAATTTATTGACAGTATGGGGATCTGATACTCACACCTGTCATTTTTAAATCGTTACTTAGCTTATAAATCGATTACTTGTATTTCCATTAAGCTTCAAACTCGTCACTTTGATGATATTGTCAACACTGGATAACCAATTACTGAAACATGCGTTAGTTTCCTAAATTCAAAGCCGATAGTTATTTCGTCAAAGGAAGCGAAATCAATTACAGTCGAATCTCAACTTATGCGAGAAATGCGTTCCAAGACACCTCGCATGTTCCACAACGCGAAGTTTCGCGTTGTGGAATACACTGGTGTGCAAAAATTAAGGACGAAGTCGAAAAATTAGCATATCAGCTGAACGAAGAGGCAGAGCGGACAGAAAGACCAATCAGGAGATTAAGTAAGGCGATGTACGGTAGCACATGCGCAGATATGCAGGCAGACGTAATGGGGGAGTGTCTGAGTAGTATAAAGCATGTTGTCGGTGTAAGATCAGTATTTCTGGCAAAGAGATTGCACGCCGTATATCAGTTAAAATCACACCGAGTTGCTGCCTCAGCGAGAAATGGCGAATAATCAATCTGTTAGACGACATCTGGATGCTTTCACCCGAGGTCGAATCATTGGGAAGTTGGAGGAAGGCCGCAGTGTGACAAGTGTGGCTGCAGAGTTCGGAATTGCTCACAGCATCGTTTCACAAGTTTGGAGATCTTTCAAACTACAGGAACAGCTATCCGGGGGTTCAGTAGTGGTCGTCCACGAGGAACCACACCCGCAAATGACCGGTATATTGTCTTACAGGCCAGAAGAAACAGGCGGCACACAGCGGGAGAAATCGCTAAACACACGACACAGGCGACTGGACGACCGATATCGCGTTTTACCGTGGCCAGAAGACTGCACGGTGGTGGTCTGTTTGCACGACGCCTTATACGGTGTGTACCTCTAACGCCTGCCCATCGGAGAAGGCGTCCTCTGTGGTGCCGGGAACACCGGAATTGGAGAGACAATGAATGGGAACGAGTACTCTTTACAGATGAGAGCAGATTCAGTCTGAGTAGCGATTCTCATCGCATACTCATCTGGAGAGAGCGGGGAAGCCGCAATCATCCCTCGAACATCATTGAAAGGGTCAGGTATTGAGAGGAGGGACAGGAACCGTTTCTAGATACAAGCGAGTGGGTTAGTAACCAATAAGTACGGTCCTGTCGCAACTCGTGATTGCGAAAAACATAATTTGAATTTAAAATTTCAGAATTCAAATTAACTTTTAAAATTCGAAAGGGTTTCTTTCTTTTTTTTTTTTTAACTTTAAGTCTTACTTAAGTTTTTTCCGCGAAATCAACATAATCATTTTTTGCCTTTTTCTGGTCAGTTTCTCTTTTTTTTTTTGAATTGGTTCCTTTCATTGTTTTGTCAGAGAAACATGAGTTGAAACACACAGAAGCAAAATAATATAAGTGCCTAATTTACGATTTTAAAATAAGTAGTACAAATAAGTAGTACAGAAGGAGAAACTTTCACCTGTTCAGTGGATAGAGACGATAATACAGTAAAAACTCGTTACAATGCGTATCAATACAACAAAATATTTTTTTCAGCAAAATATATTTTCAGACCCTATTTAATTGTCATTACAGTAGTTGCTTTAGGTTACAACAACATTCCCGTTACAACGAGTGAAATTTGCAGTCCCTTGGTGTTCGCTGCAACAGGATTTTACTGTAATTGCCTTAGTAGGTGCTGCTATACAACCAAATTTAGAAAACCTTTTAATGAAAGCCTACCTCGGTGGCAGATACAAGGGAGGGGTCATGGGCGCTATGACCCCTTCCCCTACAAAACCGTCGACAACACTTTCCGTCCTCATTGTGTTCAAACACTTTATGCTTAAAATGTAAATGATTTCAGTAGTCTTTTCAATTTATTAACTGTTCTTGAAAGTAAATATTTAAACTACTACTTCGTTTCATTGCTTATGAAATTAATTTGCAAATTTTACCCCCAATTAGTTGCTTTTTTTCTAGCCTATTTGGTGCTTTTTTTTTGACCCCCGAGCAGTTTCTGAAACTTTTCGTACCAAAAACCGTGGGGTAGTTTATGGGGAGAGGGATTCATTCTTCAGTATGGCTCCTCCCCCCCTAAAATAGTTTTCCGGGCCCACCCCTGGCCTACCTACGGTTCGAGCTATGAACGATCAATCTCTGTTGTCTGTATATATCAGCAGATACGCATATAAATTTTAGGTATTTGTAATTCGTTATTTAAGTCTGTACTTCGTTAACAATCACAATAACTGCGACGTTCATGGGCCAGGAAATAACACAAAATATCCACCATAAGTAACGCCAATAATATTAGATAAAAAAATCTTTTAAAATTGAGAAGTAATCCAAGTACGATTACAATTGACATTTGATTTGAGCTGTAAAACATCTTCAAAATCTTGCTGCGAGCTTAAATGATCTACTCGAATAAATATATCAACAAAATCTTCTAACCCAAACAATAATGTTTAATATTATGTTTGTAAAGCAGTATGATATAGAAAACAAAAGACTCAAAATGAAATCCTACACTAAAAAGTAGCAATTCTTAAACTGTAAACATTTTGTGACCAATGTCCTAGATACTCAAATAGTAAATGCATTTCACCAACTTCCAATGTTTTCATCATATGTTTTATTTTTCCTGATTTGTAATGATATAACTAGCAAAAAAATCGAATTAATATTTCTTTCTTTTTTTTTTTTTTTTTGAATTCTTTGTTAACTAAAAATTTGTGGATGTATGTAGTGAGGGTATTTTTCATTTTCCCCTTTTCAATTCGTATTTTTAAAGTCGTGCACCAAATTTTATGCAAACGAAAAAAAAAAATTGGAAAAATTAAGTGGGCAGAGAGTGATTTTTTTTTTTTTTTTTTTTTTTTTGCTCTCTTGTAATTTTTTTAAAAATGAATTGAACCATTTTTGATAATAAGCGCCTGAAATATAAGTTTGTGAAAGATACTCTTCTGACAATGAAACTACTACAACATCAAATTTGGTCACGACCCACAGAATCGCAACTTACTGGTGGGTTGCTACCAACAGTTTGCGAAACGCCGCTCTGAAGCATGCATGAGTCTTTATTAGGCAAAATATCATAAACCTGATAACTAATAATTACAAACTATTTAAAAAGATAAATCCAAAGACAGATTTTAGGACATCCCACGTACGAATCCAATCAACATCAGCGCAAAACACAGTCAGCAACAAACTAAGTAAAACTATTTTCAAAACTAACAATAAATTAAAACTCCACCGAGAAATTTCAGTTTTATAAAAGAATTTCGCTTCATACAACTGGGACCACCACCAACAAAAGGATCAGAAAACAGCAATTGAAGGTGCAAGCAAAAATATTCCCATTCAACCTTTCTCAATGCTCCAAAGGAATGAAGAAATTGATTTTTAAAAACCGATGATAATTATAAGATTGAACTTGAATGAGCTTTCTTTTCTGCGTCCTATTTAATCACTCTAGGTCACCAGCTGACAAGGGGAACCTCACAAAAGGTTGCTTCCTCCCCGCCTTCCTTGGCGATGACGATTATTATTACAGATATCGGTTGCGGAATCTTTTAAAAGCAAACTTAAAGTTAAGGTGTCTTTTGTTAGCTGAGATATTTCCCCCCTCACGTTTGTGTAGTATTCAACAAGGAAGTATTGAATAAAAGAATTTATTCTTGATTTCTTTAAATCGATATCCTTCTTTTCAAGAGAAATTTCACACCAAGAAGTTTCTGTTAATCTAAAATTAATTACATCATGTATTTCGAATCGTTTTTAGATACGTTATACTTGCATTTTTACTTCTGTAAGCGAATTATTAAAACCGTTCCTGATTAGCAGTGTTCAAAAGACATGCGATTTAAAATTTAGATTCTTTTTCTGATATTTTTCTGTTAAAAGTACGTCACTTGGTGCATTTTTTAAAAATTATTATTGGCAGTTGAAGTTTATGTAACGCTGTTCAAAACTAAAAGTTTCGTAGCAGGCTGCGTTCAACAATTTAAATTTCTAAATTTCAGGGTTGCCATATAAGGTGAAGGCACCAGTAACAGATAAGGGTTCAGTAACAGACAGTCGTAAGTTTGGATTTGAATAATATGGATTTTGACGGGTAAAACTGATGTTGCTGCTACCATGAATACGGTGTAACCCTCCAGTGTTATCAGAGAGAGTTTTGTGAGCCAGTTGGTATTTACAAGGCAGTGGTGGAAAATTACGAAAGCCACCACGAGGTCTACCGGTGTTTCATGTTCATTAAAATTTAATAGGGTTTAGATCTAAAAATAAAGAACTTTTGCACATTTTAAACAGAAAAGGCAATACTGAAAATACTGCCAATATGTGTACGAACTGTGCGATGATCAAAAATAGAAAATAACGACATATCAGGTCCCCGATGAAGAGATTGATCTTTTTCCTTTCCACTAAACTATATGAAGTCAGTATGAAATGTTTGATAATGTTTTTGAGTTTATAAATTGTGGTTTAATATCTTATCATAATGGCAATAAAGAACTTTTGAATTAGTTTACTTTGATAGTACATTTCGTTAGAGTTTTCTTTATTGGGGACCGTGTTCATAATAAGGCTAATTTGCTTTTTTTTTTTTTTTTTTTTTTTGCTAAAGGGTTGACAAACATAGTTTAAGCTTTCATTTACGTGAACTGATTTTTTTCTCTATGTTTATAAGTCATTTAATGAATAAAAAAACGGAGCGAATTGAATTTTAAATGTGCGAGACATCAGGTCCTGAACTTTAGATTGGCCTTATTTGCCGCACTTAACTTAATGGTTTTGCTGGTAGTATTTCGCTTTAAAATCTAAACGACCAACCATATCATGCACTTGTATTTGGTTGAAGATACCGACTGCAAATGCCTGTATAGATATAGCTAGGGAACATAAAGCCTGAATTAATATCACTCGGACACAATAAGAAAAAGTGATCTAAATATAGATAATATTCATACACTAGCCAGCATTTAAACTTAAATCCTCGTCATGGAAGCCATTTTTTACTTCCTTTTACAAAAAAGGAAGTATTGTATTCGCGAAAAAATTTTCACTCAAAAATCGCCCTTAATTTCCATTTTGCTCACCCCCAAATGAATGTTGAGTTTTTTTTTCGATTCGACCACATGCGGAAAAGTGCCTAAGAATGTATAGACACGCGAAATATCCATTTTGACCATCACCGAGGTAATTACAACGACTTTTCTCGTGACGTCTGTATGTATGTGCGTATGTGTGTATGTGCGTATGTGTGTATGTGCGTATGTGCGTATGTGCGTATGTATCTCGCATAACTCAAAAATGGTATGTCCTAGAAAGTTGAAATTTGGTACATAGACTCGTAGTGGGGTCTAGTTGTGCACCTCCCCTTTTGGTTGCTTTCGGATGTTCCTAAGGGGGTCTTTTGCACCTTTTTGGGGGGAAATCATTGTTAATTTCGATGTAAACTCAAGTGGCGTTATAATTTGTCGGACACTTGGCGATATATCGCCAGTCTTTTGGTCGCCAAGTTTTGTCGCCAACTTGGCGACAAATTTGGCGGAGTTTTTTTTCTTTTTTTGGTTTCAATTTGGCCATTGTTGGTGATATTTAGAGAATAAATATTGAATCACATTAAAATAGCGAATAATGGGGAAATGACATTAAATTGGAGTAAAAGGAAGTCATGTGATGCACACATCAGCTCGTTCTAAAAACTATGCCAGAACTTGCTTTGCTATAGTTTAATCTAGTTTGTTTTTCTTCTGATGAAGGTGCTATTACCTCTCCACCATTTGAAGACTTAGGACAAATCCGGGAAATGTTATCCAACTTTTCGTGTGGCACCACTATCGGCGAATTTGGACGCTCAGTTTCTCACCAGATGAAAGCACTTGAATACCTAGATGTGAAAGAGCTCTAAGTATTTAGTTAAGTTTAGACCAGTAGTACCCAATTTACGTCCCGTGGGCCTCATCCGGTTAGCCGTGTGACCCGTTGTTTTTTCCAACTTTGCAATTCGAAAAGCACGATTAGTGACAAAGTCACAAATTATGAGCCAAATATTCAGTGATTGGTTTCGGAAAAGTCTGCATGTAATAAATAAAGCATCAAAGTAATGATAACAACAATAATTGTTCTGTAATTTTCATTCCTTTTATGTAGTTTTCTATGTTATTTTGAAAAAAGTGAAATAATTTGAAATTTGATTTGTGTTCTTGCTCAGCGAGAATGATTTTAATGTGAGGTGCCGCCCTCGGGTGAAAAAAAGTTGTGCACCACTAGGGCCTAGAGCATTGACAACATAGATTATGGCGATTTTCTGTATTTTGAAAATCCATCTTCTTTGGTCGGTTTTGAACTAATGAACTTAGGCATAGGAAGCCAACTTCTAACCATTACTATACCCTGTTGGCTAATTCAAGCAAGTTAAAGAAACATAAAATGCTTTGACTAAAGTTGCTTCAAAAAATTTCTCATGGTATTTGACATTCACAAACATGCTAAAAGCTGTGGAAGTTTTCAACGATTTAAATATTCTTTAAGGGCTAAGTAATCCTCATAAATATATGAACTGTTTAGAAGCTCGTACCCTTTTTTCATCCTCTGCAACAATCTCTCTGTACTGTGTCCGTTTAAAATCATTTAAAACGCTCACGATACTTATAATCCTGAGGTATTAAAAACACACATAAGGCTGGTTTTAAATGTAAATTTAAATCCCCATGTAAGAAAATGAAGAAAACTCGGCATCTGGAATCATTTTCTTCCCTTTTGTTTCCATTTGATTTCCAGATATTAAGTGCTCTCGACTAAAATATGCAAATAAAATGCATCCTAAAAGTGCTTTTTCGTCACGGTTCTTTTCCAAATTGTTGGAGGTTTTTAAGCAATCGTTTTCAGAATTCAAGAGCAATTCCATTTGCAAGTAAGGAACTTTCTTTTGGAGGAGAGAACAACCTGGGATGGATGTTTTGGTTCTTTTATTAAACTTAACTCGTCGATAAATCCGTGTTTCGTTAGTTATGGTTTAGGTTAAGTTAAAAACTATAAATATGAAATCGCGTGGTAATTTAGTTTTGTTTTACATAAAAGCTTCTCTATTTGTTTTGGCAGGGCAGACACAGGCAGTTGTGGGCAAACTTCTCAAAACCAGGTACGTAAAATGTTATTTATCCCACCCGTTTTCTATTTTTTTTTTTTTTTTTACATTTTTTTTAACGTATCCATGTCAGACGTATGTGCTTATTTTTCATAAAAAATATCTCTTTATGGTTTTTACATGTATGTTTAGAATATTTTCAAAATACGAGAATTATTTATCCTACTTGAAAGTGTTTTTAAGGCACAAATAAAAGTTAAATTAGTTGATTTTTTACAAATGTCTCTCTTTTGGCATGGTAAAATCATTGAGGTTTAGGATAATTTTTCAAAATCGGGCATTTTTTTTATCCCACTCGTTACCTTGAAATTTTTTTTAAGACACTATTATCAAGGGATGGGCTTATTTTATTTCAATGTCTCTCTTTTGGTATGGTACACGCATTGAGGTTTGCGATAATTTTTCAAAATCTAGCATATTTTATTCCACTCGTACCATAAAGTTTTTAAAGATATACTCGTAGGTGCACCAAAGCTATGCGTTTATTTTAAATAAATCCCTTTTGGTACAGTAAACGCATTGAGGTTTGGGATAATTTATCAAAATTGGACATTATTTATCGACCTCGATCCTATAAAGATTTTTAAAGGTATACCAGAAGGTGTACGTTTATTTTACACAATCGTTTTCGACATGGTAAACGCATTGAGGTTTGGGAAAATATTTCAAAATCCGACACCAAAAGTACTATTGATCAAACGCGTATGTTGTTATTTTTTTTCACCTGGAATCACTGTTAGGATTTCAAGAAAACCAAATTAAATAGCAAAAGGATTACAATAGTCTATTAGCAGAATGTTTAGCAACGTAAAAAAAAAAACACTTCTGAAATGATTCTGAATTATGAAATATTTGCTTCACAACGTAAAAAAAGGAATTTAATTTGGTGTGAGAATTACTTCCATTCGTAATATGGCTATTAACATTAATGTAAAGATTTATTGCCCCCCCCCCTCCCAGAAGAGAAAACTCTGCTTGAGTCTGCCGCAAAGTTAAATAAGATAAAGATCTTCTCAGAACGAGAAAAAAGTGCAAATGTAGATGTGTATTAAGGCTGTAGTAAAAACTTTATGGAATAAGGTTCAAAATATAAAAAAAATAACGCAAAACTGGAAGTTTTTTTTTTTTTTTTTGTTAAATTAGTTTTATTTATTAGTGCTAGACTTTATAAGGCTATTATGTGGATTAGCATTAATTATACTTATCCTATTATATAGTACATCCTATGAATGCATGTCAGCACATAATTATTCTTATTCCTTTCACTGTAAACCAGGGGTACCCGACCCTGGGCTATATTGGCTATATACGATCCGTGAAGATGATCGGCGTGGCCCGTTGTTTTGTTCAATTTTGCAAATCAAAACCAGGATCAGTCATAATATAACAAACCCGAATACAAATGTTCAGAAATTGGTTTCTGAAATACGGGACGCAAACTTTCACATAAACAAAATCACCATTAAGTATTAATAGCCTCAGTTGTAAGCTGGTTTGTAATGTAACTGTCTTTTGTTTTCTAACTTCTCACACGTTGTTGTAATTTTTTTTAAAATATTGTGAGGATTTATGTGGGCTCTAACCAGCAAGATTTTTTCTTTTAATATGAGATGCTGCCATCAGATATGAAAAGGTTGAGCACCACTGCTATAAGTCATCACAAATCATTACTTGCTTTCAATTTTTGTTTTTCTCCCTCAAGATAGGCTATAGAATTATCTTCCAACAATGCGTCAGAAATAATCTCTGGCTTCCACAATGTCTAAATCGCGAAGTAAAAGCTATAAAATTGAAAGGTATTTCCTAGAAATTGCTTAAGAGGGCGATAAACTGTCGAAGTCGTTCGCGACACGAGTTTTCCACTGTTAAAATGTATCAATCATGATTTACGGAATAGCTAGAACCACCATTAAGCAGAGTAATCGCGAAGATTTCTCCCTTTGTCTGTAATGGACAAACATAAATGTAAGGGCATTTATTCCGATTATGTTCTAGTGTTGAATCTTCGATGACAAAGTAACAGTAATTGAAAAGAAAAAATGCTCTTTTTTTCGCCACTTTATTTAAATTTTGTTTCGTGTCTTGAGACTAGTGTAAAAAAAATTCTGAAATAGATACAATTAATCCTTTTCAGTTGTTTTCTTGATTCGAAAACAATCGTGTTTTAACAGCAAATACTGTGAATGCGCAGCTCCAGTAACGCATGACGTAAACTTTCTTTAGTTAAGTCAATTTTGGATTGCTTTTATAACAATTGATTATTATATATTTTAATATCATTGAGATCGAATAGACTGAGAATAAAAAATGTACCTTTTTAGGTCTAACACTGCTTGGAAACTATAAACGCAATGATTCTGTTTTTTTTTACATGGGCAGAGATTGTCTTTAAAGTTACCTGTTATAAAATAAATACCTTAAATTTCTTCGCCTTTTATTTTGTACGTATTTATTTCAAATATGTCAGCGATTTTCCTACACGAAATGGGCAACTCATTAATCTAGATTGGATCCAGCGTCTTAAGATTGGTTAAGAAAATGCACAATACGATACTGTAATGATGAAAAGAACTGAGTAAGTAGTTATCGGAAGAGCAAATAAAAACATGTTTCCGGGCACATTAATTATTTGCTCTCATGTCCTCATGTCCCCATTATCGAAACATAAGTCTTAAACTCTTCCAAAATTTTAAGAAAAGGCACCAAATTTAGCGAGTTTCGGTGCCAAATGGAAGACGATCTCATACGGTTTGGAAATGGATGTCCTACCACATTTATACGGTGAAACCGCGAGGTGCTTTCAATTTCTCGCCAAGTCATTGAGTTGGAGATTTTATTAAAATTTTGAGATTTTATGACAATACATCGATAACAGGGGGCACGAGGGAAAATAATGTTGGCGTCAAAAAAAGTTCTCATGATCTTTCGATTGCTAAATTTGAACATTTGTCATTATTATGCTTTTCGTGTGGTTCCTTGGTAAGATATATATTGTTTTATAATCTTGGTAAAGATTATAAAACAATATATAGTGAGACGATAAATACGGAACCATGATCAATAATATATTTTTTAAATAATAATATTTCATGGATTCATTTACACTTTTTTCGTAAGCAAAGTAAACAATATTTTATTATTTCGTATTTTGTAAGCTTTCTTGTCACTGAGCTGAAAAATATATCTTTCCATTTTAGAGAACCTTTTCAGTATCTAAGACGGATCAGATAGACATTCCGTGGCCTGAGGAATTTCTAGGTGGAGTAAAGTGAGACACTGGAGCAATAAAATTTTGTCTTCACAGAGTTAGCACGCAAGTTCTAGCAAAAGTCAAAAGCACAAATGTTTTTACGTGAAATACTCATTCGCAATTTTTCTAGATATTTTAGCTTAACTTTTTTTTTAAATTTCATTGAATATTACTCTGGGATACATTAAATTGATTTATGCCCCTCTCATCAATATTATTTTTTAGCATCACAGCTTTACGAGATAAACTTTACCAACACTTCGTTATCTTATAGAAATTAAATTCATTATCTTTGTTCCGCAATAGAACTCGGATTTAACTATTTCTTCTTCTGTAGAGCGTCATTTTCTTATGGGACTTAAACTCGAGTATGTTTTTCTATAAGTTTTCTCGTTGCAGTTTTCCTACAAGAACTAAACTTTAATCATATTTCTCCCAAATAAAATCAAGTGCTTCGCAACTACCCTTTTCATAATTAACATTTTTTTTTCTGTTTCTTTCTCTGGAAACTAAGTTATTTTTTATTGTTTCTCTTTATGATTTCAGCTTTTGTCCCGTACAAATCCTCATTACCATACAAACCTTTACAAATATTAAACCACGTCAATATCTTACAAACTTTTTATAATTATTCTTTCTCAATTTTGAATAAATACCCAATACTTCAGAAGTTTCTCTCCAGTTTTAAGACAATACAGGCTAAAACCCAACTAAAGAAATTATGAAATAAAATTAACCTGAATGACTAAATATTTTTCTAGTTTTTGACTGTCGGCGCTGATTAGTTAAAGAGCATACCTTGTTGAACATTTAAAAAAAATCTGGCTCTTGTTATGATACATATTAAGCATTTTTATTCTGGATGTAAGCAAATTTCAAAGGATAACAAGATCAATGAATGAACGTCATTCATTTAAGAAAATAAGGTTTGATTTTTTTTTCTTTGATGATCTGGCAGTAGTCACTTTCTTCTAAGCAATTCCAAAAAGAAAATGTTTCTTTAGTCCACTGATAAGACTTGTTAGTTCACTGGCATGTTGTAGCTCTCTCCCCCCCCCACCCCCAACCCTCTATGCAAAAAAAAAAATAAAATAATACTAAACTGAAGCAGAAGTTCTCCAAGTTTTCCTTTCCTTAATCACTACGCACATTAATTAAAAATGTTTTTAAGGTCGTTTATAAAATACTACATTTTTTTAATGAAATTATGAATTTCTGAAGATGACAATGAATCTACCAAAGTGTTCCTCCACTGGTTAGACAATCCTATCATAAAACTTGCATTGAAAGATTCTGTCATTTAATTTCTTCATTTGGTCTATCTTCTGGTTCTTAGTAATCGTGTAAACGAAACCATACAAAATAATAATCCACTTTCCTTTTATTCCAATAATAATCATAATAATAATAATAGCGAAAGGTTGATATTGTCTTTTGAGTAGAACTTTTCATTTACTCGGTTGTTGAAATTTCTTTACTTCAAACTCAGCAAAAACCCTGAAGCCGAACTAGAAAAAAATCTCTATGTTTTCTCTAAATAATTTCACAAATCAATAAAAATGTATTTTAGTGGCATGTACGAAATACTAGTTTTCAGTAAAATCATTGTGCTTAAGTGTTCATTCATTGGTCAGACATCCCCACCATAACAGTTTCACTGAAAGAGTCTGTCATCTATTTCATGACCTATCGTCTGTGATTCCTTGTAACGGTTTAAATGAAACCATGCAAAATACCAACCTACTTTCCTCGTCAACAGACTCGCTGATGTCTTTTTCAAGCTGTCGTGCCCGCCCCGCATTAAGAGCGGCACAAACCTTTCCGTGCAAAGGAGCCTCGTCCATAATTTAGTTCACCTCGGTGGCAGCTTTTGTCTCGTCCCTTGAAGCCACGCCCCCAAAATCCCACTTCTTTTCGTGACGTTACGCCAGCGTTAAAACACTTAGTGATGTCCTTCCAAATGCTCTCTCTACTTTTAAATTGTATGCTCTCTATCTCGATCTGTCATTCCGCAGGATTTCATATTTTGGGCGCAGACGACTTCGTACTGCAGATGGAGCGAAGGGAAAAATGGAGTGGCGGCGAGGTTTTATTTGTTTGTTTATTTATTTATTTCATTTCGCTTCTATTTTTATCAAGTTTTGAAGTTATGGGTGGAAGTAGCAATGATCAATCACGGCTTGACTTGAATCGGGAAAGGTCTGATAGATTTTTTTCGATATTTTCGTATGGTTTCTGGAGTTTTTTTTTTCTTTGTCGAAAAGGAAATTCAGCGACAGATATAAAGAAAACAGTTGGTCCATCTTTTTCTTTTACGAAATTGATTTTGAAGTAATTGCATTATTCTTATGCATAAAAATAATCATAAATGCAAAAAAAAAAAAAAAAGCTTCCTTTTTTTTATCAGTAGTTTAATGAACTTCCATTGTATGAAAGAATGCAGTTATCGACAGTATTTTGTGTCATCTTTGAAAATGGAAAGGAATCATTCCAAGGTATAGAGTAAGAGAAATATGACTCACAGTATTCTCTCAAAATAGATATGTGTTTCAGATTGTCTTGGAGTCTTCTTTTCAGTCAAATGAAATCCTTTAAACTAAAAATTCCTGAAACTTTTAAACTAAAATGTCTTATAAATCTGCAGGGACACAGTTTTTGGCACATTTTAAGAAAGAAGGGAAATGTTATATAATAAAAGAAGTTCACGAAAAAATTACAGCCATTGTAAACAAGTGTTCTTACGATGCTGTCTAAAAGATATTTTCCCACAAGAGTACATCTTAAACCTACTTATCATTGTCTATCTTCTGTCGAAGTTAAGCTTTTTCGTTTGCTGTTTCGCATCCTATGTTTTATACTGGCTTGCAAAATGTTCTGCTTTAGACACTAGTCTTTATCATCTCCGATTTTTTCAATTAAATTTTCTCTATTACCCATTTTTTGTGGCAGTTTACTATAATTTTTCATGCATAAGGTAAAACCTTGTGAAAAATATTTCATCAGTGCCAATAATAAAGCATGTAACTTAATTTCATCATCATTCAAAAAGATTTCAGAACTTCTTCATGGTGCCATTTTTAAAACTATGTTTTGAATCTTTTTTTTTTAAACAATATTCTTCATTAATCTGTCAATGTATATATATTTTTGTGTCAGCAGTCCACTTCTAGAGAAAAACAATTTTTAGGAACGAAGATTTATAAATGTCAACATATACTTTACACACTTTGAATAGTAATACACATTTATGAATGTCATATTACTATTCAAACTTGTTAAGAATTTACTTCCATGCTAATTTTCTTATATGATCAAATGTCTTTAGTTTCTGGTTTAGCGTCCTTTTTAGTTTTGCATTTAAATTGCGTCATCTTCCATAGTTTGAGTTAAATTTTTCTGTCAAACTGTTTTCTGAAGGGAAATTATTTTTATTGTCTATCTCTGGAGCTTTTGGTTCTGTTGTCCACTTTAAAGCAAAACTTCGCCATCATAATCTCCAAGGAGCTACATTTCTTAAACGTCAATTTTGTTTTTATAAACCGAGTGTTATTCTTACATATATCTTCAAACCACCTATTGAGATACTCTATCTAGGTCTTGAAACTTAGCTCGACTAATGTGGAAAAAAAAACCCTCCTGAATTATTGTAATGATGTAAAATTAGGAAGTAAGAACTATAATATTCACTTAAAATAAATAACCTATTTTGTTGTCAACATTTAGGGATAACTTTGAATCATGTCAAAAACATGATTTGTGATAAATATTTTGATAACAGTTGTGTAACTTTAAACGAAAAAATAAAGCTTCTTAATAATTAAAAACTAGTTACATTTCACTGAATCACAAGATTTCAATAATTCATTACATTGTTCGTCACATTAAAAACCAATAAGTTTCAAAAACTTTAAATCGGGATTTAAAAATAGCTTTCAATCAGTAGTTTTGCACTTATTGGGTTTTACAAGTAGCTGTGTAAAGAGTCGCTAACTTATTTTGCAAAACAAAATACGAAACTGAGTACATTAATTTTTCAGATTCAAAGTAACTCTGAATGAATAATTATTACGCCATATGTACTTCAGTGCTCAAACAGTAATTAATGCCTCGGAAGATAAAACCTTAGAATAGACATTTTGGATTAAAAATATGCATAAATATTTGCTTGCGTTTTTCGGTCGTAGTTGCTAATTCTGCTTTGAAAAGCTTCGCATGTAATCATATAAACCACCTTTCACACAAGAGCATATTTAATTATGGTCCTTTACCAAATTAAATATACTTGTCTAATTTAATATTAGGCTCATCCAAGGAAGTTAAGTTGTTTCAGCATTCTTGCCTAATTGAGGAAGTTTTCCATACTAGAGATGAAGCTTTTCTACTTACCAAATGCTTCTTCAAATAGCGAAGTCCATTTGGTTTTGCAAAGTGCTGACAAATTTCGGAAGCAAACTTTCTGCGAAAGATTCACAAAATCATTTTCTGCTGTTGTAGAGCATGATTATTTGATGAAAATTCCACACAATTGACGCAAATGAAGTGACCGCGAAATACGTGGGTTAGAATTGCAGTTTCCAAGATGTTTCTATTGTGGTGGTGTAAAGGATAAGATAAATAGGGTTGGGAGGTTGTAAATGTGGTTACATCTGGAGCAGTAGAATACAATTTACTTCTCTATCCCCCCCCCTCTCTTTTTTCAGTTTTACTCATACCCTTTGATACATTAAAGGGGAGCGGAAATATGAAATGTCAGCGGAACTGGGGGTAAACTATACAGACACAGTGTGCAATTCATCTATGAAAAATTTTTTTGTTAAATAAAAATCATTTTTTTTTTTTGTTTAGTTGCACATTATATCAACAAAATTTCCGAAAAATCTGAAGCAAGAAAATATTTATTACGCATAAACAAAAATCGTTAAAAAAATCGACAAAGACAGTCTGAGAATTCAAATACAAATCAACACAAAATAGAGACATCGTTTTCAATTTATTTTGCTACATTATTACGCATTATTTTAGTGTATAACATATCTATACAAAGAACCTCTAACGCAGTTGATAAGAGAGTCGTGCAAATATCGCAAAATCATGAGATCGATCCTCCCAAGGGTAGGGTTGCTACCCAAATTTCCATGAATATATACTTTTTATTCATTCGAGGTGCGATTCTGAACCGCAATTATATTGGTTCTTTAAATTAAGAATAAAAACTTTAGTTTAACATAGTAAGTCGCAGTGTTTCATTTAAATTATTTCTCAAGTATTTTATGGCTATGCCATAACTTCCTAAGTACTTCATCAGACATAATAACCAAGAAATCAATTTAAAAGATTTTTTTCACCGCTATCAGCAAAAAAAAAAAAACAAGTAACATTTTGGCTGTTATTCGAAAAAATACACTTAAAGACCGGGTTCTTGATTTCGTGCTGTTGGAAACTTCCATTTTACCGTATGTAAATTTATAGCCATCAGATGCTCTCATTATTGGGACGTTTGTCGGATATCGTTGCAGCGACGTTTTACTGTAGCATTGTTTCTTTTTAGTACTTAAAATTGTTTTAAATTCACAGAAAAATTCATTGATATTACAACACTATATAGACAATTTCCTGCTAGGCAAGTTTCTAGGTTCTCCCCTTTTTAGACAACAGTCGATATGACTCTTTCAAGTTTCAAGAAATGGAGCTTTCTGAATCACCTGGGTATAGAAGCAATTTAAAAACTACACGAAACTGCCTGAAGGCTGATAAAAAAAAACGTTTGGACGAAGAAATTCTACGCACCGCCTTGAAATATGAGTTATTTTCTGTATCAACGTTTTAACACACAAAATTTTTACGCAAAATTTTATTTTACATCATTTTCGGCAAAAACCTGAATTATGTCATCAATTGTTGACAAAAAACGAATTGTAAAAAAAAAAAAAACTTTAGAATAAAGTTGTTTTTCAACAAAGATCGTAGTGCTGGCGACCGTATCAGCTTTAAATTCTATTCCTGACATGTAAACGAAAACTTTAAAATTTCTTTTATCATAGCTTTAGCAATGTAATTTAAAGCACTTCATTTAAACCTTTTCCAGACAGTAAATACTTTAAGGTAAAAATTTATCTGAAAAGTATAACTTTATTAAATTTGAGAATGTATATCAAAACCGTCACACTTGTTAAACTTTCATTTTTGTTTTATTTTATTTATTTAGTGAAGTTTTAATCGTTGATATTTTATGTCACTACAAAAAAAAGAAAAAAAGCAACAGTATTGGAAAACCTTTCAAGGAATCTTACAAAATAGAATCCAAAATATTTTCTTAAAAATTGTCATTGCTGTTTTAACTTGCATTTACATTAACTAATAAAAAATAGTAAAAAAAAAACTGTATGTTTCACGTGCATTAAAAACTTTTCTACATAACTGTTTGGCAACTCAATTATTCTCGATATTCATAAAAACAAAAATATGCGTCTACAAATTTCTTCTACGACTGATCCACATATTCCTAATGCAAAACACAAGTACCCCATTCAGTACTTTGAAAAAAAAAAGCAAAAAGATAAGATGAGCGGTAAATTATAAAGAATAAAATACGAATTCTTTGAGAAAACTTTAAATGCTAATTCACTTTTATACAGACCAGGTGAATGCAAAAAGCACGAAGATGGAAATGTTTCCTTTTCTTTGCTCGCCATTTTTCAACCCTCAAATACTCAGCCCTGAAATATGCAAATCAAATGTATGCATACTTAAGAATCATTTCACCAAGCTTGGTTCTTCAAGCGATAGATGTTCTTCTTACAGCAATTATTTTTAAGAAGTCAAGAGGATTTTTTCCTCCTTCTTCGTCTGGTATTTGTTCGCAGTAAAAATGTTTTGAAACATGTTTATTCTTGCTCATTTCGACACGCACACAGCTATGTATGGCTTAAAAAGGCAAATTATTTCTGCACATATAACAGAGTATTCATCAGTTGTTCATTTTCATGAATATTTTCATCGTTTTAAATCTGGCAACGACAAAGATGTTTTCGAATGATAAGAAAAGTACAAGCAGATTTGTTCCAATGCTTCAAACTATTTCAGGAATTAAAGAGATCGCATTTAGAATTTTAGTAAAAACAGTTCCTTACTTTTGCTTTTTTTCTCGGCATTGGACGCATGATTTGCGCCTGGGACAGGTGAACGGCAGTATCTGCAAAAATGAGTTTTCGAAGTATTTGAAGCAACGCGGTCTGGATTCAATACTAACCATAAGGAAATGTTGGAATTACACGTTTTTTCCGCGCTTTTTTTTTCAGCGAAAACCAAATAAACAAGCTTGTACAATAAAGCTAATGAACAATAGATGACAAAAATTAAAATAATAATAATAATAATATTTTGTTGTTGCTGCACATGGCCACTGCCGATTTGCTTTTTGAAGGATTAAATGTCCAGCAATGACAACATTATTACTTTAAACAAATAAACTCTAAAAAGCATAATGAAAATTCACTAGTCGGAAAATTATTCTTGCAACCATTTTATGCTCACAACAGAAGGGATTAAATAAAATGATTTGATATTATGAGCAATGAAAAATTTTGAGTTGGCTTTAATTCCACACCAATTTCTTAAATTTAAAAATTTTCTTGTTAAACCTGTTCAGATAATTCTAGGTACATAACTATCTTGCTAGCAACTCGAATTTCCTTGAGTACGTGCTTTCTAAATTTAGTGGAAATATTGAAGGATTACGTAAAGTTTTTAATTTAAATTTCATGTCAAAGTTTAGTCAACACCTGTTGAAGATTTCTTGAAGAATTATCTGTTTTTTTTTAGAACTTTCCAAAAAGGGGTTCTTAAAAAAAAACAAATAAATCAACATTTTTAGAAATTATCTAAATTTGTGCACTGTTTTCAATGGAATAGCAACGTTTTAAGACTAATCTTATCCAGTTTTTTAGAAACTGCAATAACAAAGAAAAACGGATTGAAAATACCAAGTTTTGGAACGGCACCTTGGATACTGACGAGTTTTGTTTCGGCTTCTTAATATTTTTTTTTTTGGAGATATTAATTAACTTTAGAATTGTTTTGTTTGCTTTCAATTTTTTGTACCACGAACAGAAAAACCTTCAACTTTTACCCCAATAACAATTTTTGACTAATTTTACTGATCCGATTCCTTAAGTATTAAGGCTACGAAAATCTAAATTTTCAATTTTTTAAAAGTTGCGACAGGATGAAACTTTTGTACTTTCCCCCCCAAAATCAGCGTGCAAAAACAGTCAGAATCAGCTATTGGTTTGCAATCACTTTTTGCTTACATGCCTGTTGTTGCTTGCAAAAGAAAAAAAAAGATTCTTGTATCCTCTAAGAATATCTCAAAATTATACACATTTAACATCCTAAACACATTCTGATTCAATGCATAAATAAATCCAAGTATTGCGAATTTCAGAAAGCACTTATTGATTCAAATTTCAATCGATGTGATGGGAACTAACACACATCGCTTGAAGATGCTAACTTTATGGAGTCGATGAAAATGCGAAACTAACATCTAAAACTTTTGAGAAGTTGGAAGTCGATGCTAATATGACTTAAAAGTGCCTCTTTGATGCAAGCATTGGGGAGTGCATTTGAATTAAGCGGTGGAGTACTGGCTAGTTCCTTAGTGGGGATCAAATCTTCCAAATTAAGATAAAGTACTGTATAATACATTTGAAAGAGTTGTTGATGGTTTGATCTACCCGCATTGCTTTAAAAAACAAAGTTAGGGTTCATAGTGCCTTTGGTTATCCAATTTCTTTGAGGGAAAAAATAAAATGAATAAAAAACAGAAACGCATCGTTTTGGTATTTGTAATTCGTATAATGATGACAACATTTCTTTCCATGGAAAAAGAACAGTTGGTAAAATGTTCTTTTTCGATGGTAATTATTACCAAACATTTTAAAAGTCTCTGTATTCAGCTCAAGTTGATGAGTTGTAGATGGAATGCATTTATATTTAGAGACGTACAATAACAAATTGCAAGTACTTCTATTCAAAGCATAAGTTGGACTCTCTACTAAATCTGCTGATAATTGTGAATTGCGGATTTAACAAACTTTATTTTTTAACAAAGTGACATATACAAAATGAACCCTTTGGCGTGCTATTATTCCATTGGAAAAGAGTTTTCGTCTAAAGTTACAACATCCCAACTTAAAAGTTTTAGCAATTAGTTAATGTGATTGCTAATTTTCTACTATAATGTCTCTGTCTTTAAAGTTTACGCAAATGAAGAAAGAGCAAATATGAGAATTCGTATTGGCAAATTCGTTATTTTATCATAAAAAATTGCTCTGGTAACATTGAGAATTGAAAAGAAAAATGCACAATATAAAAAATACTTAAATAAATAACTTGATGAGGCACAACTTTATTCAAAAACAATGTGTTTGTAAAGGTTTGAGGTTTGTAATACTGCAAACTTAAGTCTTTTTAATCAGTTGATTATTTTTTCTATTCGTCACAATAATTTTTTTGTTGTTTAAAGTGCGTAGGAAGAAATTTTGCTCTTTGCGTGTTCAAAGAGTAACTACAGATTGATTCCCTATTTGTTTCTTCTTTTGAAATTCAAAATAATACGAGATTAAAGGAAAATGATAGATCAATACACGTTTTCTTACAAATATCGAAAATTTCCCGGACCGATGTCTTTCCCATTATCGATATCGACTGATATTCTTGAAAATTATCGATTGCTGAATCTTAACTAAACCTTGCTGTTACTGTAATAATGTTTTCTCTATGTCCTTGTAGTATTCTATGCTTTTTCAAACTGCTTTGAGGATGTTTTTATCACATATTAAGGTTTTAAGGATAAAATCTTTTGCTTTATGTGTCATTCAGTGATTAAGTCAATAAAATGTGTATCAAGGTAAAAGTACTTTAATTCTAAACAAAAATTGTTGTAATTGGTATTTAAATTGCTTGTAAAAAATGCGTGCTGTGGAGCTATTAGAACAAATCATGTAACCTTTTATTTTTATTTTTAGGTCTGACTAATTGACCTGTGTGATCAAGGTTATATACAAAACTATTGACCGATTTTTATTGATATTTTTGACAAAAGGTTTCAGTTATCACTTTATGCGGCGAAACCACACAAGTAAAATCAGAACAAGTATAAAACACTGTATAATTGGTTTTTAACACTTAAGTTTCCTAATATTAATCACTACATAATTTAAGTATTTTAGTAATTTAATATCGTCTCTAAATGATCTTTTTGCATAAAATGTTCATATCTGATGTAATAATTACTAAAATTATAGAATAAAAATCAAGCTAAAATTTTCTGCTCTGTGAACTGAAAGTGAACCAGCTATATTCAGTAAGTTACCGCCCTATAACCAGGGCTATGGCAGAAATACTTGAAATACACCGCCAGCTCAGTCAATTCCAGCCGAGGACTGCAGTTTCGTGCTTATTAGCACTCATCAGCCCGGCATAGGAGTGACTGAGCTGGAGGTGGAAAACCTCTTAAGGAAGCCAAGAGTGCCAAACAAACTGTTAGCTAATGCAGAATTAGCAATGACCAGACGAGTGACCGAAGCAATGGTTCTGTACAACTCGAATATTGAAGGCAAGGCAGGTATATTCAGTAAGTTACTGCCCTAGTATAGCGTTCCTCTGTATTAGCTACCAGTTTGTTTGGCCCTCTTGGCTTCCTTAAAAGGTTTTCCACCTCCAGTTAAGTCACTCCTATGCCGGGCTGATGAGTGCTAATAAGCACGAAACTGCAGTCTTCGGCTGGAATTGACTGAGCTTGCGGTGCATTTCATGAACTAGCTTATTTCGTCATTTTTATAAGGTATCATTTTGCTTCATTGAAATTATATTGAAAATCAATCATTTTGTAATATTTTGCATATATTTTAGTATTGGTAATCACCTAGATATGTTATAAGAGTTCCATAAACATGATTACTTTGATAAGTTATCGTTTTTATTTGATTGTGAAACTTATAAGTAGTACAATGAACATTTTTTTTTTGTAATCAACTGTACGTTTATCACTTAAAAGTAAGCAATCTCTTAATTTCATCAACTTTTACTGAAATTAGTAAGAACATGCAAAAAATGCCTCACGTTTTTTACAATTCAACATAAGTTTATCACTTTTTTAAATGAGTTAATACGAAAATAACTTTACTAAATATGTTTCATTGAAAAATAAAGTATTTCTACATGCAGTTTTTCCTTTGTACGCAAACTACGAATCGTATTTATTAATTCTTAATGGAGGTTTTTGTTGGTACATCAGAACTTTCGTAATACTTCATCAAACTTCCTAAAAAAAGCATCGGTTTGAAAATTTGTTTCCCAGTATCGACGAAAAATTACCATTTAACATATTGGTAGTGTTACGAAAAACTGCCTTTAAAAACCGACTTTTTGAATTCCCGTCGTTGTACTTCAAAATACGATAGGCAGGCATGTGTTGCCATTTATGGAGAAGCAATAACGGTAAAAAAAATCGCTGCTTGAATGTTTATCAATTTTTTAAAAGAAAAATATTCCGATTCAATATCTTGCTTAAGCATTACACTATGAGCATTTCAGTTTTTTTTAACATAAACTATGAATTATATGTTTCATAATAATATCCAAATTTATAAATTTTTAAATTTTTAGAAAATTTTTTATCAGTATTTTTGTACTTCCCAGTTGACAAACAAAACTTACTTACTCTGCTGTTAACTACTTGAGTTTTTATTGTCCCAAAGGAAAGATTATGCGTTTTCAATCGATGATCAGTTCGAGAGTAATTGAATCCGGCGTTTTTGAGAATACACCATGCGAATGATAGTACATTGAATTATTATTATTATAACAAAAATGGTGTTATGTTTATGCTTCACACAATTAACAGGCGGAACTACATATTCTTTAATCAATTCATTATTCTCATTTCCAGCGCTATAATCTATATAAGATACTCTCTATTTATAGTTCTTGATGACAAAGAAGAACGTTGCACAGTTTTTTTAAACCTAAATTTTATCAATTCCTAAATAAAATCTTGAAAGTTCTTCGCTATATTTTAAAGAACACTTCATTTTATAACGTTTAAATTCTGGGCCGTACACATCAAAAATTTTCTTTTTACCCGATTTAGTTATTTTACTCAGAAAGTTTAAGATTTTTATTTCTGATACGACCTTCTAACTTGTTGGTACTGACCACGAATAATTATTCTTTCCAAAGAGTAGTTTCTCAAAAGTATCGATTATTAAAGAAAACAAATCATCTCCCAAAACTTCTATTTTAACAAATCGGCTACTGCGCGCATTTATGAGTAAATCTAAGTTCGGCCACGAACACAGTGAGGGGAATTGAAGATCAACCGTTATTTTTTTCTTTAAAACCTCTTTAAGATCCATTCAAGCTTTGATAAGTAATACTTAAGCACATTCACGATACTATCCAGAAATAAATAACAACGTAACTTTTAAGTTCATTTTGCATTTTATTCTGTCAGTCACGAAAGAGCTTATGCGCATTGGAAAACCTTGTACACTCCAGTAGAATCCTGCACATGTAGATATCGACGGAAATGAGTCAGCAGATGTCCTAGCCAAAAAAGCCCGAGATTTGGTTCAGTCAAACATCGTTACATCGGAAGACGCAAATGCTGTTGTCGAAAATAGCTTTAAAAACCCCTATTCCTGTGATCTCAATTGTCCTCGAAACCTACTTCAATTCACGCAAGATTTCGCACTGGTCACTTTAAAGACATGAAAATAGCTCGAAATAAAACCAGAACGTACTCCATTTTCTGACATTGTCCCGACTTCCAGTTAACTCCTGCACATTTTTTCAGCTGCCTTTTTCAAAAACTACGACCTTTTATCAGACAAAAAACTTCTATACAGACCTGTTGCACCAAAATTTGCCGAGCTTGTTTTACGGATAGTCGGAGATTTTTCATTATTATTTATCCATAGACACGACAACAATAACAACAACCAAAGAAATACACGGACTCAATGCAGGGTACAGTGCCAGAAAACGCGGGGTTTACCGATGACTGAAGTTGGAAACAAACTTGATGAAGGTATCATATTTACTAGTTTTTGTAGATAAAACGGTTTTGAATTAGATAATCTGTGCACAACTAAATATACATTAAGAGTTAATAGGGAAAAAATATGTCTTAAAATGCAGAGATAATGTTTCGAGAAAAGAAATACAAGCATCTATCAAACGCCAAAAACACATTTATAACATAAACGTCATGAAACCTGCAAAAAATGCATTGTGATAGTTTTAAGCGAGCGTATTGTCTAATAATCATTAAGAAATTTTATTACACTGCCGCATCTTACTGTACCGACACTTTATCTCGTAAATATTGAGCGGTTTCAGCCGTACGATCCGTAACCGTAACCATTCCTCTTTTGCTGGACCTCTTTGCTAGGAAAACGGACAAGTAATGTATTGATTCCTATACATAATTTAAGGAGGGAAAGAGGGTGGTATGCATCAATGTCAATTGCAATGATCGGAGACATTTTTGCCGCTATACTTTTTCTTTATTTCCCTTTGTTATTACCGTACTTCTTTCTGGATACTGAAAATATGCGAATCGTTTTAGATGATCACGCATGACTCAAGGACTTTTTCTTTTCTTCGAAAATACTTGAAAAAATCTTTGAAGAAACTCTTATTTCTTTTCCATTTAAAGATGTTTACATGTACCTTTAAAATGACTCCGTGTTTTTCGAAGATATCTCTGTATTCTTCTATATTATTGCAGAGGTTTTTTTTCATTTGCGCAATGATCTTTGTGATTTTTTATGAAATGTTTTTCATTAAAGAGATGCTTCAAATTATATTTATATTTACTTTTTACAGTTTGAAACGAAGTAAATCTGCTAATTACTTAGTTTTTTGAATGATTTTACTTCCTCAATCGAAACAAGATTTTTCATAAAATATATCTGCATCCACCCAACACAGCTAGTTTACCTAATTTGGGGTGGTCATTTCCTCATATATGCGAGTAGTAGCTGACGTATTAAAATACCTTATTTGGGGTTATTGGACACCAAGAGTTTAGGGCATACGACCACCTCGCTGAAACCCTGATGTGTATGCCTTTAAAATGGGCTTGGGTTGCTTATCTACTTGTAGACTACTATGCCTACACGCTGCTTTTATTCGACTAAAGGTTCTAATTTAAAAACTACTGGTCAGAAAGACTTGATATTTCCCCAGAACAGCCATGAGGTCATGGAATTAAGTTTGGCGAAGAAAAATAAATAGTTCCAAAATGCACCGATACATGGCGCTGTCAGGGTAGTTTTAGGAGAAAAGTCTATTAAAGGAATTAGTTAAACACGGGAATGTTATTAGTCGAAAATAAACAACTGATTTTAAGGGTTTACAAAAATTTTATTATTCAACAGACAAAATTACGAGTTGCCGAGACAGCAAAATTTATTGCAAGAATATAGGAGAAGCTTCATGAAACAATCACATGACGAATTTTGTACGAATGCATAAATGCTCCACATGCTTCGGGTTTAATGGCATCTGCCACAACAGATTTATGCTGATGCTACTTTAAAGGTACTCATGTCATGTGTTAGTGTTTAAGGTATCTTTGTAAGACTAATATTAACCTTGAAAGCACCATCCGTCAGAAAAATTTAGAACTATTTTTCCTTTAACTAAAAAAAAAAAAACCGTATGGGCTCGCGGCTGGTTAAATGTCAAGGCATTCTGACCAGTAGTTTTCAAATTAGTTTTCAACTTTTATTACAACCAACCTATATTTTCATACTTTTTGAGCCAATTCTTAGAATAGACTCGAAGTTTTTGCTTTTCTAAAGATACATTACAGCACCAATCTACACTTATTCTACACTCTTACCAGCGTATACGCATATATAGTGCTAAAATAGCCTTTAATTTTACATAGCATTTATTAATTTTCAAAATCAACCTACGAGAACCAAAGTTTTCCATTATAGGTACGACCTATTCTTGGTATAGTATGCCACTTGGTTTTTCGACTTCCTAATTTTCTACCTTGGCGAAAATTGAAAAATTACATTTTCATCGTCGCCATATTTACTCATATTTTGCTTCTAATTTGACATTTTCAAGAAATTTTCATTTTAGACTCAATATAATTGTTTAACAGATTATTTTGCGTATTAATGGAGCATTTAAAGTTAAATAGAATATTATTTTACTAGGATTTTCCGTTTTATTTGATAACTTGTTTTCTTACTTGGCATATTATTTTACTTTTACTATCTTAATGTAATTACTTGTGGCGGAGTATTTATAATTTAAATGAAATTTTTGATTTTGCATCGCCAAATAGTTAACAGTTTATATGTATCTTCGACCAAACATAGTGATAACAGTAACGTAAAAAGTAATCGTACCTATAACGGAAAAGTGCCCGAAATTCTTCCACTAAAACTAAGTCTTCACTGTTTTATTCTCATGAAGCAATTGCAAATCATCTTCATAAGTTTATCAGCTGCTTATCCCCTAATTTTGTATATGCGCCTGACTCTAAATAATGTTGCACTTTATATGTTAGACATTGCATAAATACTTTTAATAAGATCTTTTAACTGATTTTCAAAATTTTTAATTGTTAAAGCTGTCATGCGCTATTCAAAAAACTTTGATTTAAAATGCAATAGAAAATTAGAAATTTAAAGTATCGAATTTTTTAAAGTTCGAAATTTCTAGGAGGAAAATCATGATTACAAAGACCATATTTCAAATGCAGTAACGTCTCAATTATTCAAACTATCTTAACCAGAACCTCATTTAACCGAAATCGACTTACTTTTATATTTTTCCGGTAAGTTTTTTTTCAAGGTCACCAGATGTTGCCATTTCAACTTCAGACACAGAACTATTTTTCTTCATTTCTATCACGCCTGGTTTTTTTTTTTTTTTTTTTTTTTTTTTTGTAAAGACAAACCAGCAAGTTTCGGAACAATAAATAGTTACATCTCATAAAACGCTGTTTCACTTGACGGCAAACAAATTTAAAAGTGGCAGACATAAGTTAAAAGCAGACATTTTTTGCTTCTAACAAATTCTTTCTTGTCTGCTTTTTATACTTTTGTCAACCGAGCCATCTCCATATGTTCTGATCAGACCCTTCTCAACAATGAACTCAATTTTTTGAAAGCCGTGGCTCTGGACAGGGGTCATCCTCTTCAGGTCATCGACAGGGCTTTTTGCAAACTTTCAAACCGGAATAAAACCTCCAACATACGTAGTTTTTCTTCTACAAATTTTGTGGTTTTACCATTTTATCCACATATTTCTTTTCGTATTTCTAGAATTCTCAGTAAATTTGACTTTCGCGTAATTTACAGACCCATAAATAAACTTTCTTTTTCCAAACTGAAGGACCCATTCCAACCACTTGATCAGTGGGACATATATCACATTCCTTGTCAATGTAATATCGGTTACGTGGGACAGAAAAGGCGTTCACTTAAATTTCGTTTGAAAGAACATGAAAACCACGTTAAAAAACAGGAACTGAACAAATCTTCAATTGCTAAAAAATGTTGGGACACAGGGCACAATTTTCTCTTTTCGGAAGCCAAGATTATTTGCAGACCTACAACAGTAGGTGAATTAGATTTTCTGGAATCCTTTTACATTCATAAAACTTAAATAATCTTTGCAATGAGTCTTTTGCTGTTCCGCATTTTTCTCCAATCTTATTCAATCTTACATGTTAGAATACGTCATATTTTGCCTCAGCACTCGCTGATAGCTGATTGGTCAATGTTTTTCCGGTTACGCAATTTAAACTTTCCCTTGACCTTGATTCATCCATTTGTACATTTCGCACTGAGGAAGGAGGCTATTGCCTCCGAAACATGCCTGCGTTTTTATAAACTTTTAATCTTTTCTGTGCTTTTATACGTTGTTTCATTTTTATCCAATTTACCTGCACAGAGCTATCGCTTTTCAATCAAAGTTTAAAAGTATTGTTTTATGAAGTATAATTGCTCTCTGAAATGTTATTTATGCTTCAAAATGAAGAGCGAAAAATTTCGCCTACTGCATTATAAATAGTACAATGCATGCAGAAATTTATTAGAATGCTAGAAAATCGCCTGTCATACCGAATGACGGGTGAAAATTTGTTTTATACATTTAACGCAGCAATTGCCTGTTTGGAGACATTTTGATAGCTGAAGTTTTAACCCTAACTCCAGTGGATTAACCCTGAACGCCAGTAGATAGCGGTCATTGTTGACCACTTATTCGTTTCTTCTTTCTCCTAACATGACAGTCTTACCAGTAAAACATTTAAGTGAACGGATTCAGTTCAGCCCTTTTAAAGTAAAGCATTTCCCAGCATGTCAAATATTACCAAAAATATTATCAACTTATCATCTCGTGGCGCGAGTTTCATTGTTGATGACGTCAGCCTTATTCGATCATTCGCTATTATATGTATGAGGATTCTATCAAATTTATTTCCCACATTTTCTGATTTGTGTGACAATTACTGAAAAAATTTCTTTTGTAATTACATTTCTATAATCAAAAGCATTACATTTAATATCAGAGAAGTTTTTGTGATCTCCTGGTAGATTTTTTTACTAAATTTTTGAACTGCCGAAGGAAACCTGCTCCCGATTACTTCAGTTAACCTACGGTTTACTGCATTTCAATATTTCAGTCAATTAGTGATATAACTTTAAAATGAACAAACTTTTAAATGAACAAACTTGCTTATAATGTTATCACCGTTCAATGTTATCAGCAATTTGAAATACGATACTGAACTTAAGATTTTCAATGTTTTTAGTTTTGAAAAGAAATTAACTCATTCACCCCCCCCCCCCCTTCCGATCAAATGTGCTAGAGCGCAATTTTCTGTTGCAAAATAAGCGTTCGTGCTTATTTTGATAGCGATATAAAACAAGCCATAGGCTCGAAATGTCCTTGACAATGCATGAACTTAAATTTCTCTCTTTATCTCTCTCAAATTTCAGCTTTTCTCGCACAAACACGGTTCGTAAAATTCAGTCGTCATCCATCCATGAGGTTTACGATATCTAAAGAAATGAGAATGCAGAAAATAGATATAGCAATTGCTGGAAAGTGTTTGATATCGATGTACATCAGAGGATATCGGTCTACATCTGCTCTTTCGTCAAGATATGAGGAAGGAATGTCGAGAGAATGCTTTATTTAGTGAAGTAGAATATGATGGTGTAATTTTTCGCTGTGCATTTCCTTAAAATTGCGAAAAAGAAGTATCATCAAAGTTGTTTAATGCTCATTGTAGCATGGGCAGAATCAATGAAACTGACAACTTCAAGCAGTTTTTCGCTTGTACAATAAATTCCTTTACAAAGTACCAAAAAATATTTTAATGAAAATTATTATCAGAAATTAACATTTAGTGTGACATTTACACTAAATGAATATCGAAATAAGCTTATTACTTTCATTAAATTACTGTGGTTGGAGAAAATTTAACCTGGCAACGCTGTGAAGGCTATGAAAATCCTAATCACAGCATTGCTACTCTACCAGGTTAGGTTTCCCTTAACTATAGGTGCGTTGCCCGTCGTTGCACGGTCTACTCGAAAATAAAAGCTGTGTCAAGTGACGCATGTTCAACAATCAAAATTGAATAAAAGAAAAGAAAAGTACAAAATTTCCCGTTAACGTGTAGAAAAGAGCAATTTTATGACTCAAAATTTTTGTTTATACTTCTTTGGATTTTTTTACAAGTCTAAAAATTTAGTCGTTGTTATTAATGAGCGTAAACATTCACGGATTCTCCGCAGACATCACCCCCCCCCCCCGCCTTTTTTTTCGAAATTTCTTAGCATCAAAGGATCTCTTTGCTGAATTTGGCTGGGATCCGACGTAAACTGAATTTAACTGTGTAAGGGGAAAAACCCTATGCGAGTTCCTCAGCGTCAAAAGACACCTGCGATAATTTGGCAAAGATCAAAGGATCTCTTCATCAAAGGATCAAAGGATCTCTTTGCTGAATTTGGCTGGGATCCGACGTAAACTGAATTTAACTGTGTAAGGGGGAAAACCCTATGCGAGTTCCTGAGCGTCAAAAGACACCTGCGATAATTTGGCAAAGATCAAAGGATCTCTTCATCAAAGGATCAAAGGATCTCTTTGCTGAGTTTGGCTGGGATCCGACGTAAACTGAATTTAACTGTGTAAGGGGAAAAACCCTATGCGAGTTCCTGAGCGTCAAAAGACACCTGCGGTAATTTGGCAAAGATCCGATGTAAGCTGGGTTTAAAAAAGGAACTCACACCCATACACAAATACATCCTTTTTCCTGCAGATGTATTCTTTTCAAATTATATAAAATTCTTTAATAAAAACACCCTATTAGAGCAACTTTTCACGGCACAGGGACGTCATTGCAAATCACATAAGTCAAAGGTCACGAACTGATAAAACTCTAATGTCTCACAGGCGTCCCACTGTGACCCATATATGACGTGTCTCAAGTGACTTCACTGTGATGATTAATTTGTAAACGGTTCATCTTGTGACATTATGAAGATGTCGCTGCAACGTGACTTTATGACATAGCCGTGGAGTGTTATTTGTTACATGCTACAAACTGATGACAGCTTAACTTTGAAGTTTTGTGACCGTCACGGTGCTTTCAAGACTCAGGAAAGTGCGCCAAATGAAGACAATCTAATGTTCAAAGCCTGATATCTCGATCATGATTCAATTAGCTCCAATTTTTTTACATTCATCAAATGACTCACACAAATACAGTAAAATGTCGATTATCCGCGGAATCGGGTGACACAAGTGCCGCGGATAATAAAAATTGCAGATCAACCGCATAAAAGCTAAAATGAGGGACAACAAATGTAAAAATTATTCTTCCTGAAAACCATGGCTGTATTGATACATAGTGCATCGTACAGTTAAAATGTATGCAGTACAGTAAAAAGGTTTGGTATTTTTACACAACAGAACATCAATAAAGAACAAGGACATGTACGATGAAGAAAGCACAAAAAATCTTTACTAATAATAAAGCTGAAAGTCTCTCTGTCTGGATCTCTTTCTGTCTGTCAGTCAGGATCTCTGTGATGCGCATAGTGTCTAGACCGTTCGGCCGATTTTCATGAAAATCGGCACAGAATTAGTTTATAGCTTGGGGGTGTGCACCTAAAAGCGATTTTTTCGAAAATTCGATGTGGTTCTTTTTCTATTCCAATTTTAAGAAAATTTTACCGAGAAAATTATCACAACGTGGACGAATAAGTTAACAAATTATCATAAAGTGGAACCGTAACATGGGCAAGCAACTGAGCATAGCAAATTGGCGAGAAATTCATCATTCATTATTTATAAATATACAGGTGAACCAAATGACCTTTTAATTTTCTACTACGGGCAAAGTAGTGCAGGTGCCACTAGTAGAGAATAAAACAGCCATTGGTTTTTGATTCTTGCTGCGAAAATACATGTTCCTGACTGTTAAATGACTAGCCGATAATTCGCCCCGCGTATAATCCGACGGCGGATAATCGGAAGTTTACTGTAAGAAAAAAATATATCCAAGCAAAAATTTAAATCTGAATTATGAATGTCAGCAGTGTCCCGAAAATGGCGAATTGGTCATAACCTATTTGTGTCAAAAACCTATTCGTTTTAATAACATTTTTCATGACTTCAGTTGAAGCATTTTAAAATTAATGAGTTAATTTTCAGAAGACTTTTTGTTCCCAAAACTAAATTTTTCCAAAGAAATTGATTCCAAAAAAGTTCTTCTAAGTGCAACTTTGGTTTAATGTAATTAAAAATTGATAATTTGATGGCTTTTACAAAATTAGGTACAAAATTGTCTAACCATGAGTATGTTGGAACATACAGAGTGATTAAAAACCTTTATTGAGTTTTTAAATGTACGAAATTTTTGGATATATATTACGAAAACTAAGAGGTTTTTAAAAGAATAGTGACAGATTCCTAGTTGAATGCACAATAATACTCATGATGTTCATTGTTATAGTGCGACTATAGTGAAAAAAAAATAAAAACCTTAAAAAGGAACATAAAATCCTGTATTTCTTTAAAGTTTTCAATAAATTCTTCAAAACAGTCACAAATGTTGAACATTTTATAAATGTTAATGAAAAGAAAGAAGACGTTTAAAAATCTACTCTTGACTAAAAAATAATATTTTTCTATAAACCTACTTAATAAGAAATGCATAATTTATAATTATTTCAAATCGGAATTCTAAACATCTTACAATCACTTAATTCTATACTCCCCGACGAATGATATGATCTTTCTGGTGGGGGTGGGGTGGTACTTAATATCTTTCACAGTACCAATAATTCAGCAACCCTTGATGCGGACATGGCATACACACAGCTCGTCTTCTTTACTAATAATAAAGCTGAAAGACTGGATCTTTGTAACGCGCATAGCGCCGAGACCGTTCGGCCGATTTTCATGAAATTTGACACAAAATTAGTTTGTAGCATAGGAGTGTGCACCTCGAAGCAATTTTTCAAAAATTCTATTTTGTTCTCTTTCCATTCCAATTTTAAGCCACCGTTGATGGATTTTATTCCTCTGCAGCAATATACCGAGCGAATTACCATAACATGGACGAGTAAACTATCATAACATGGACGAGTAAATTACCATAACATAAACCAGTGCTTCTCAACCTTTTTTAATTTGCGGCACACTTAAGAAATTTCTAGATCAACGGGGCACACTGAACTTAATTTCGAAGTGGTAATATAGAAATGTTTTTATCATTCTCTGGCAAAAAGACAGGCGGGGGGGGGGGGATTTTTTTTCATATGAATAAAACAATTATAACAAACGTTTAAATTTATTTAGAAAGCAGAAATATTTCGAATGTATTGAAGTTGATAATGAACAACAAAACTATAGCTATTTACACAAAATTTTGCTTCATATGTTTCAAAGCATTTCATTCAAGCATGTCATAAAAGTGCACACTACAATTAAACGATTTATCAGATAATATTACACGAAAGAAGCAAGCAAGAAATTAAAACCAAGCTCCTAACTTCCGTTTGACTTTAATTTTTGCAAAGACGTTTGATGTTCGGCTCTATGCTGGAAAGAACTACACGAAGCTCTTGATCCAGGCTCTTTAGAGATGATCTCTTACTGTTTTGTATAAGTACGAGGCTGAGTTCGCAAAGATATGTAGTTGAAAATGGTAGCAGCACATCAATAGCAAGACAAGAGATAGTGGGATTCTCATTTTCAACAAGCAACCAAAATTCGTCCAGTGCACTTCGCTCAATTTAAGTGTAAGAGTACGGTCGCTCATGAGGTCCATAAATTATTCTCCCGCCTCAAAGAAAGGTCTTTAACTGATGCATCCGTAGATGAAGAGAATGGATAGCAAATCCAGTCATACTGTTCCATATTACTATTCTTGAAATAGTGCTTAAACGTATCCTGAAGTATGACTAAATGGTCTGCAACCACATTCAGCAGATTTTATTCCATGCCATTTTCTTCACATACCATGTTGACGGTCCGTTTGAACATGTCCAATGAGCCACGAACTACTTCTTCTCTCCACAGCTGAATTTTTGATTTGAACCCGTTTGGCTTGTCCATACATGTAACCCAAATTCTCTACTTGTCCTTGCATTTTCCGATTCAACCCGTTAAGATTTTCAAAAATGTCAGCCATGAATGTTAGTTTTGCCAGCCAATATTTGTCTTGCAACAAACTGACGTACTGCATTTCGTTTTTTAAATTCAAAACGTACCTCGTTCCTCAAAATTCAAAACTTCCTAATAGTACCTCACCATTTGAAAGCCAGCGAATCTCTGTGTGAAGTAGAGAGTGGTGATCTGCCCCCATTTCTTAACAAAGTACGGAGAAAAGGCGAGAATTACGCGACCTCGATTTTATGAAATTCACGACTTTAGCCAAAGCTCACTTCAGCTCATCTGGTAAATTCTGCCATGAGAGCTTCACGATGGAGGAAGCAGTGTATGGTTTAACACTAGAACGACTGACATTTTTTGTATACTTAGAAAGACTGAAGGGGCCAGTGTGGCCTTTACCCATTTTTGGAGTGAATTCTTTTAAAATTCTTCCTGAGGGAGTCCACATGCCTGATACACCTTCTTTCATGACTAAATAAAAACTTAGTATGCAATTATTTTTAGTTTTTCTCTCTATACTGGGCAAAAGGGTTGAATTAGTTTTCCTTTCTAAGAGCAATGGCCACCGTTAGGATGGTAAGCAGTCGGTACTGTTTTTAGCATTTGGATATCCAATCGGCTGCATAAAGAGGAAGTTACAGGTTAAACTAGAGTGAATGGCATTTTTTATGCTACAACAATTAGGAGAAAGGAAAAAAATAAATTTTTAATTGTCAAAATGCTTAGGAGTCACTGTAGCCCCTCCCGTCTTTCTAGGTATAAGGATAAATATTAACAGTACTATGAGGAGAATGATTAAATGATTAAACAAGCATTCAAATAGTGTCATATAATGAAAAGTCAGAAAATTCCATTAAGTTCCGTTAGATATTGTCCGAGTTATTAAACAACAAACTACGCGAGGGGCCACACAGGCCCCTCCGTCTTTCTAGTGTTAATTTCTATTTTATTAAGTCTCAGAACCGAGCTTTGAGAAACTACGATAAAAGGAAATTAGTATCGGAACTGGAAAAGAGGAAAACAAAAGCGAAGCTGCGGCTAAAATTCCTGGGGGAGGGAACAATACTCCCGTTTGCGAAATATTTAGAAAAAATTCTGTATAATTAGTTGATTTCCTGGAAATTAAAATCCGTTTTCAAAAACTGAAAGTAATAGGATCACAAAAAGTTTAAAAGAGGTGGAGCAGCAAATCCCCGCCTCTCCCCTTCTTGGGTATGTCTTATTGCACATGATCGACAGGGTGAATTGAGAAGTTACAGAACGATACAAACGCTATTTGGTCGTAACTTTAAAATAAAATACTTCAATGCTCTTTCTTTTTATATAACTACAAAAATACCGCGGCACACCGGGTTCCTTGTCGCGGTACACCGGTTGCGAAGCCCTGACATAGACAAGAAAATTAACATAGCATATTGGCGAGAAATTCATCATCTATTACTACACGCACGCACGCACACACAAACCTATCTTCTTTTCTTTATTAATAATAAAGCTGAAAGTCTGTCTCTGGGTGTCTGGATGTATTAAACGTTAACTATAAATATACAGACGAACCAAATGACCTTTTAATTTTCTACTTCGGGCGAAGCCGTGCGGGTACCTCCAGAATGAAATTAAATAAAGAATTCAAAAAACACACGCAGCTTGAAATTAAAAAGTGCATCAGGAGTTTTTTGAAGAAAAACACTAGACCATTTTCAGTTTTTATCCTATAATCTCAAAAAGGGGGAAAATTACAACTCCGGCGAAATAATTATATGACAACCTGTCTCAACGGATTTTCTATTTTTAATAATTACCGACTCGTCGCCTTTTCGGGGCATAAAGACACGCACACACTGCAAAATGAAAACTCCTCCAGTCATATAATGTAAAAATTGTTGTCAACAACGTGGAAGCAAAGCTAATTAAAGCATGCCTGTAACTTATCCATTAAACTGAAAGCGATGAAGTAAATAAGAAGAGACTTGCTCCTTACATTTATTTGCCATCTAGTTTCTTTCTTTCTTTTTTTTTTTTAGAAAAGAAGTGACTTTCTCTCCCGAGCTGGTACTTTGACATTTTAAAAAAAGATTTCTTCCACCATAACTATCTGAACGCTTTAATTGTGAAATTCATCTTTATTGACATCGAGTAATTTGTTTTGTATCACAACTGATTGAACTAAAAATAAGCAAGTGTGATAAAAATTTAAAATTAGATGTGTGTATTTCTAATATGATTACATTTTATGCATTTATTTTTATCGATGCAATTTGTCATCAGATTTTTAAAATCATTTAAAATTGGATTCCCGCGTTATGTGAAATTGAAGCTTAAATGATGATTTTTTTTTTCAAATGTATGTTTAAGAAGATTCAAATTTTAAGAACTACCTTTTTAATTACATTCAAAAAGAGGCTCTAGAAACCACTAAAATTTTTATTTGGAAAAATTTACCAAAACTTTCAGATTATACGAACTGCTTAAAAATTGCCACCTAAATATTTAAAATTTTATTTTCAACATTTATATAAACTGCTTTATGATTTACTAAAATTTTTATTTCAAAACATCAACTCAGATTCAGATTTTGAGATTACCTGAAACTCGAAATTTAGTGACGCTCAAAATTCTGATTTATAAGGTGTAGATAAATAAGTTTTTCACGGATTATTAAAAACTAGACTTTTTATTTTCCTTAAAAATGACGATTCACATACTAATTGCAGCACTTACTCTTAGCAAATATTCGACATAGGAAAGGTCATCATACATTTCAGGAAACGGAAGTTTGAAATTTTAAATTAATTTAAAGATATAAAAACTAGAGGATTAAATAAAAGGACTTTGCATTATCAAAAGGAGAATTCTTGTTTTCATTTTAAACTTATTTTGGTGTAAAAACATATCTTTCTGATTTAACTTTTCTCACCTACAGTTTTTTTGGGGGGAGGGGGAGGGGGGGCTCAAAAAATATTGCTGTTATGGTTTCCTTTTCGATGGCTGTTGTTAGGCTATTTATTTACATTTTTTCCTCGTGCATTGTTTCGGAATCTTAGATTCAATTTCATATTCATGTTTTTTTTCTTTTTGTGGTAAAACTTTATTTACTTTTTATTGTTTCAAAAGTTTTACTTCTAATTATACTTAAAAAAACTTGAAGTATAAAAATTTACTAGGCTGTGTTCTTTACTGCCTGCTTGAGAGTATTAATATAGCCATTGATTAGCACGGATAACCGAGCGTTTGATGTAAAAATAAAAATTAATAGAACCAAATAAAACAATGAAAAAAAGTATAAATTTTCGTAAAAACACAATAAAAGTGCATATTCAACATAAATTAAAAGTGAACGATTGTTTCTGGACTTAGTCACTCAGGCAAACTTTATATACCGAGCAAAAGAGAGGGACAATTAAAAACTTTGATCCCCATTTTGGTACATATTCCTTGCGTAATAGTAGCTTCGGTATAAACGTAGCAATATTTTTCTCTGTATCTTTTCTTCTTTTTTGTGGGCACTTCATTTTGTCACAACTTATTAGTTTTTCTCTTTCTGTTTTTATTTAACCCAAAATGTATAGTTGGTTGGTTGGTTTATTTTGTTTTTATGGTGCAAGAACCCTTGAGAGCTATACTGCGCCAAACGATTTTTTTATCACTTCCTATTTATTCTTTATTCAAGAATAAAGTCAGGAAAAAGGAAGAGTACGCATATTTTGAACTAAAAGGCATAAAACTTCAAGTACTAGTATTAAAAAAGGACAACCGTGAAAAACATTTAAACAAATTGTAGATTCAGATAAAATGGATGAGACAATATCTTTAAAAATAAGGAAAGGACGAAATCATATGACGAGACGAACACTAAATTAAAAAGGAGAAACCAATCTCCTGGAGGAAGGAGTATAAGTTACGATGGGGTGGGTCCCCTAGAAAGTCCTTCAAATGTGGATTAAAATCATTAAAATATTTAAAATGTATAAGGTTAAAATTTGATCAGTTACTTAAAATATGTAACACATCGCACGTTATACACGTTGATGTTGGTTCGCGGCATAAAAAGTAGATAGACTTACTCGTACATAGAGAATGCAAATCTCAGTACATTCTTCAATTTCCCTAATGAATATCAGAGATTTGGTAGTTGGCTAGAATCTTATGTGTTGAACCAAGTTGGCCGTAATCCAAAAAATAGTTTTACTCCTTGTGTTCGGACTTTTACCTAATGGTTCATAATATATAATCATGCATTAATATTTTTCCATACGCAATTTTAACGGCAATGCACTTTCTATGATCAATCATTGTGGTATTACCTATACACCTCTTCCATTTCTCACACATTCAGCAGTCATCATAATTTAGTTTAGTTCTTACACCATTTAGAAAGAAATTTTAATATTTTTACCAGAAATTTTGCTATTACGTAACGATAAGTATTAATTGCTCGACTTTTCTTAAAAATCTTAGTATTTTTCCTGATTCAGTCCCTATTATTTAGTCCTCTTGCTTAGTTTTTAGTAGGGTAAATAGGGTAAATGACCAGTTATAGGCACCCAACTAGTAATGGGCACGTTCGTCTTGTATAGCCAATATCAAGTTTGTAGCCGATATTCCAGGAGCACAATCAATGGGTTGTTAGAATAGCATCTTTCAAGACTACTCCCACTAGTTTTTTTTAAATGCATAAGTTCTATCGATGTTTAGAAAAAATATTCAAAAAGGGGAAAATGCAATTTTTTGCATGTAAGTTTTTGAAGAATTTCTTTCTTAAGAGCCTGGCACTGCTGTTTCTTATCAGATCGCAGTTTTATTAATACGTACTCATCACTCTTTTTTTAATGTCATATACATACATTTTTGCTATTAATTAAGATGGCACCATTAGATCTTTTTAAGCTAATATGCTCATAGCACTAGTCAAGTAAAAATAAGTATTACAGTTATGAGAACGTATGACCATAATTGTTTTTTGGCCATTCTTATTAAAAATTGCTATTTAAAATTAAAGATAAAACATAAGCTAAATTTGATAGACGATAAATAAAAAAAATGCTGCAATATAATAGTTCTATTAATTTTATTTATGTATTCATTTTTGTCGTTGCTGTTCAGATGAATTTTTCAAAGGCGATTTGTCAGTTCCTCATTTTGAATTTCGATGTTTCTCGAACTGATAAGTTGAAATTTGATTACATTGTAAGATTTTTTTTCATGTATATAATTTCGTTGATTAAATTTTTTCGGGGGGGGGGGGGCATTTACCGAAAATAATTACAATTAGCTAGCATTGTTTTTCTAAAATGCTCTAAATTTTTGAACAGCTTAAAATTCTGATATTCAAAAATGTTTAAATCTGAAACTTTTAGTTCAACTAAAATTATTATTTTCAGAATCCGCAAAATTTGGGATCAATATTAGTTGCTGACAACTCAAACTAAATATTTAATATAGAAACTAGAATATTTGACAGCTATTGATTTCCGTAGTTTGCTATTTACTAATGTCTAAATTTGTTATTTATTAAATGTCTAAAACATTCATGATTTTCTAGAATTAGCACGCTCGCACTAAGCAAGTAAGTTTACTGTTTACGAAATTTTACACAATTTGACGAAAATTTAAAACTTATGATTTAAAGAAAAATTAATATTAGAATAATAAATCCACAACAACAGCGGTGGATGGTATTTCTTGGATTTAAATGACAAAATTGTATTTTCACACGATACTTCCAAAATTTAACAGATATCTGTTTAACTAACCAGTTAATAAATAAAACCGGCAAAACTAATAATTACATAAGCATCAAAACAGCTTCCTGAACAATTCACAACAATGATCATTTACTAACCTAAAATAACGGTATAAAAGCAGAAATAAAGCAAAAAAGATTTAAGCAATAGAAGCGATTAATCATCACATTATTATGATTCCAAAAAGCTATCAGTGACATTTATTGGACTTATGGCGATCAAACAACGCTGTGAATGAAAGTTTGAAAAACTTCAAGCAAAAAATGGCGATTAAACGAGGCATTTACTTGCTTTGTTTCAGCCAAAAGTCTGGAAAGTAGTCTGATGAATGGACATTATATCCGTAAATAATCCAAAATATCCGGAGAAGGGGATGTATTAGTGCGTTTAACTATAATTACTTCCACCGTCGGCCTGATATTGTTCTCATTATATGCTGACTAATATCGACGCTGATTTTTATGTTTTCTTTAATCAGCCGAGAATAAATAAAAGCAAAGGGCGATTTTCATGCTTTCTTCTTATTTTTAACACTCCAAGGTAGCTGTTTGTTTTAAATTAATTCATTTTTGACGTATCTCGAATGTTTTTATAAAATAAGACAATTCTGCTTAAAAGAAAATAAATTAGAGTTTTAAGTAAAAACAAATGAAAAAGGAAATACTAATACATGCAATTTTTACTGTTAATTATGCATGTTGCATATGGCACTTTTAGGGTAAAACGTTGTAGAAGTACTTCCTTCTCACCAGCGGCACTTCCTTATGAGTGCCATTCAGCTTCCAATAGCACTCCAGTGACACCCTTAAAAGTGCCATTTGGTTCCGTATGGCACCCTACGGCACCTCTGCAAGGGCCATTCTGCTCCCTCTGGTACCTTTAAGGGTAACACAGGTGGCACAACGGCACCCTAAGAAGGTTCTTCTGGTGCTACAACTTTTCACCCTAAAAAGTGCCATTTGTAACCCGCAGTTTTAACAAGTATATCGACAGTCCGATTATGGCATCCAGAGACTGCAGGAATCTCTGGATGGCATAATCGGGCTGTCGGTCTGCCATAGCGCTGGCTTAGGGCGGTAACTTACTTCGTAATAGTATCATAATTCGCGCAGAATGAAGTAGAAAAGCAAACACTACTAGAAAATCGCTCGTCTAGGTATGACGGGGAAAATTTAATCTAAATTTGAGCAAAGCCATTGCCTGTTTCAAACATTTTGATGGTTGAAATATTAACCCTAACTGTAGTGGAGTAACCCTAAAGTCCAGTAGATAGCGTTCATTGTTGACTACTTATTCGTTTCTTCATTCTCCTTAATTACAATCATGCCAGTAAAACAGTTAAGTTACGGGATTCAATTCAGCCTTGTCACGGTAAAGTATTTCCCTGAATGTCAAACAAAACCAAAATATATTATCAAAAAATCATGCCGTGGAGCGAATTTCTTTGTTGATGACGTGGAGAGCGTTACTAGATCATTCGTTATTATATATATATACAGTGAAACCTGTGTAAGTTGACCACCTGCGATGCACTACTTTAGTGGTCAACTTATAGAGGTTGATTTAAATGGTAATGGCTAATTCCGTGCCTGAAAAAAGCGGTCAACTTAGACAGGTGGTCAACTTACAAGGGTGGTCAACTTCACAGGTTTTACTGTATATGAGGATATTAAATGTTAATGAAGTTACAAGGTATGAAAAACAGATGTTATTATGTTAATGAGATTTCTTTTGTAAAGAAAGTTCGAATTCGGTAACTCAATCTTTGAGTTTTAGTGTTGTCTTTTTGCTTTATAGCTTTTTCCCTGAGAAAGGGAATAAATCCCGTGTTGAATTTCAAAATAGGTAGATAGCATAGCTGCCACGACTGCTCTACACTGTAAAAACTGAGGTGTAATAATACTCCAAGTTTGGTGTTAAGCAACTCCAAAAATTGTGCAAATCAACACTTTATTTCAAGTCAACGCCATACCTAGCTTTCCCCATTCACCAAAAGTGGTGTAACTGAAACCAAACACCGATATTGGTGAGTTCTTACACTTACGTCACATGCGTAAACACCATTTGAGGATCCGTTGATACCAACTTTGGTGTAAGATTGGAAAACAGCCGGTGGCAACCAAACATAAATCAGTCTCAAGCACGTTGCAACGTCGTCGACCTCAATCTGTGTGTGTGAAAGAAAGAAAGAAAGAACGTCGTCAACACACAATCGTCGTGTGCACAGGATTGAAGTTTTCAAAAGGTATGTTAAATTTTATTTGTAATGAAATGTCAATTACCGTAAACCAAAGCTACTTTGCACCATTGTTAGAAGAGTCTTAAGTCCATCCGAAAGATAAACTAACGAATATATTCTTTTATGAATTTTGATTATTTAATAAACTTAAATAATTTAAACCATCGAATAGTTAACATGAAATATAAGTCAACTTGCGCTTAAAAATGACAAACCGTCCAAGAAAATCAGATGAAACTTTAATTTTTGCTAATGTGTAACCTTTCAAACAATTTTTCACATCAATTTTCATTAAAACGTAAAGTTGGAAAAAAAATACGTTTTCAATAAATTTTAAGCATTAACTAAAGTTTTGAACTTTCTTTTAAATACCTATGCATGAAAAAACTAATAAAAAAATAGCCCTTCTTCAAAAAATCCTTGTAGATCTTCCTTGTAATGTCTTCAAATCAATAATTAATGCAGAAGTAATATCAGTTTCCTCTTTATTTGCATTTTCTGACAGGGGTCTTTGAAAATCCTAGCATAAGAATAAGGAAAAGTGCTGCCCGTCACAGTCATAATTAATCATTCGCATTATTCTCATTATACATAAAGCCAATCTGATGACAGTTATTGGTCTTTTAATGACCAAATACCAACACAAGCAAAAGTTGAAAAAACTTTCCATCTAAACTGACGTTTATCCGATAATTATTTGTTGTTTCATGGGGAGAATGGAGGGTAGCCTCGTAAAAAATATTGCTTTAGTAAATTAATCTACCTTTTCTTTTCTGAGACGATATATTATCCTATGTCATGTAATATATATTACTACTGTTGATATGGGCTAAGCCATCTGAATTGATTGAAAGAAATTAAATCTCGTTTTCCTTTTCAAAAGATGCAAAAAAAAAAAAAATCTAACTTTGAAAATTCTAGCTTCATGTTCCAAAAATTTATGGTAGACGGAGGCACTCCAGCTTTGACAGTAAAAAAAAAAAATTAACCCTAGTGGGATTTTAATTATCAGTATTGCTAGAAGTACAATACAAGACAATATGGAGTAAAAATCTGATCATCAATCGTGGGAAGGCAAGATCAATGCAGAAATTAAATTCTGTGTTTTGGATTCCATACTAACTATAGGACAATGTTAGAATTTGACGTTTTTTTCGCGCCTTTGTTTCAGCGGAAACCAAACTAGCAAGCTTGTACAATAAAGCTAAAGTACAATAGATGACAAAAATTTAAAAAAAAAAATGAAACATGTAAAATTTTTATATACTGACTGCGTTTTACCGTCCATCCGCAGAATAAATGTATAAAGTTGAGAAATTGGTGTTAGTTAAATTAAATGAAACACAAGATAACAGTGCAGAAAGACTTAATTTTGTACGAATAACATTAATTTTTAACAGGCATCATTAACAGAATTAATGTTTCTTTGAAAATGTTTTTGAAATGTAACATATAACAATTAGCAAAAATACCCGGCCTTGCCTGGGTCAGTAATAATTACGAGAAAAATCGCTACTTTCATTCGTTTTCTGCTTTAACTGAAAGAACTCAAAACACACCGCTTTGACGTGATCAAAAATTGAACTTCTGCCTTACCCATAAAAGTAAAATGGCAATAAGTATGAAGAACAAAATAGTACTCTTTTTAAAACGGAAATACAAAGTTTAAGCATATATTAATTTGAGGAATTTTCAAAACATGAAATTAAATTTCACTTGTTTAAAAAGATTTATCAGTTTTTTTTAACATAGTCTAAAACCTTCTTTATATGGCTATTGAAGTAGAAACAGTTTAAAAAAATGTAGACACCCATAATCCATCGATACTTGCTTTAGTTATTTTGGGAAATTTCAATTATTGTGGGTTCTTACTGCGATTTAAAATTATACCAAATTTGCGGTAACCGTTTTGAGAAACCCTGGATAAGGCCCCTATTTTGTAAAACTGCCTGTTTCTAATTTTCAACGAAGATATAGTGCCGCCGATTACCGAGATACTTCTGATGACCATAAAATGATGCTAAACATTTTAATCCGAAATGTTTCCAAAATACGTTGTAATATTTGGCGATTGTTTGAAATTGTGCACAAAAACAAATTAATGAAAGTTTTTGAAATGTTTATGGATTTGCTTAATTTAGTTAGTGGATTATTTTACATTTCAACAAAAGTTTTTAAGATTCTTTTGATTGCGATATTTTGGTTACATGGTGAAAACCGAGAAACAGTATATCGTAGTCTTTAGCTTCAAAATCAGCGGCAGTTCGAAAAATTTCCAAATGCCTCAACTGTTAAACTCTTTCCGCAAAAAGTTTGGCGAGATTCTTGCTGGTCGATCGAATAATGAGTAAATGTCGAATCAACACAAATAAATTTAAAAAACCCATTAAATGCATCAAAGTTACATCAAAATAGAAAATAATCAGCCAAATTCATTTGTTATTTGCCAATCTTGTGCAAAAATGTTACTTCAAGTCAAATGTTACATAAGATTTGACGTGAGAAAAGCCTGAGCAGTCAGACGAAAAGCAAAAATATTCAACAGTACAACATTAGTGGCTATCGACAGAGAATTGAAGTGATCCACTAAATACTCTATTGAGTTGAGGAAAGCCTTCGAACATGGAACTCAAGAGCTTCTAACGTTTTTTATTCTACTTAGAGCTCTGAACATGTGCCATATTCAACAGAAAAATCAGAGCTTTCGATGGACATATATTGTTGATATTTGCAAGTATTTTTCACTCCTAATGAAAAATAGAGATTTTTTATGAAATTTGTGTTTTATCGGCCTCATATGGGGGGAGAGTCCCCCATAACAGGACGAAAAATACCCTATGTTATTCTGCGATGCATAAGCTATATTACTGTAAAGTCTCATTAAAATCCATTCTAGGGTTTTTGCGTGAAAGGGTCACTAACATCCAGACAAACATTCGCATATATAATAGTAGTAAGGTAGAACAAACGTTTAAGAAAAAAAACATTAATGTGTAATGAATAATTAGTAGTAGGGAACTTTAATAATTCTTTACTATTTTTTCTATTAATAACGCTAAATTTCTAATAGATAACGTTAAAAGAATTAATATTTTTCAAAAATCAAAATGTAAATATTAGACGAGCATTAAATAACAATAGGAGATATTTTTAAGAAAGTAATACTATTAAATGATGAATCATTAATAGTAGAAAACTTAACACTAATATATAAATAAATTTTAGTCATTAATAAATGTAATTATCAAGACAACAATGCTATCAAAGACCCAATTATTAATAGAAATAAAGTGCTAATCATTAATAATAACAGTATTCTAATCACAAACATACTCATCAAACCAAGTTAACCAAATGACTTATGATTGTTTGAGAGACCATTATTTTTTTCAACAAAACTTATTTGCGTAAATTAGATAATGAGATACCATTCCATTCTCCCTCATTCGTTTCTCATTCTTCGCACGGAAAAATAATCAGCTTAAGCCAGGGAATGAATTAACGCTTAAATGTGCCAAGCTTGCGCCTAAGTGGTTATGTCATGCAAACTATATTGATTCTGAAGCTCTGAATCGCGGGATTCAATTCAAGCAAATGTATGCTTTGTTAGCGTTTCTGTGTTTGCATGCTGTAATATATCAGCATATTCAATGTACATGGCGGCGCGTAATTTATGACTGTTTTGATTTATAATACAAAACCTTGATTGCAGTTATGGAACTGTGAGCATTGAAGTATTTAACTAGTCATTGGCGATGTCACAGTTAAAAATAATTTTTACATGCATATTTAATCCATAGGATTTCATGAGTTTGGTAAAAGTTGAAGCGATTCAGACAAAGTAGGAAAAAGTATAATTTAGATAGATTTGATGATGAGATTTGTAAGATGTCAGAATTAAAAATGTTTTTTCATCCATATTGGCGATTAGGCTATGGCGGGTTTTAATAAATTTTGAAGTTATTCACATAAAATAAGCGAAAGTTTAAGTAAGTTAGGTAATTCATATTACTATCAAAATATATTTACATAAGAATTCATCAAAAGAATATGCAGGAATTGTAAGATATCGTGTTTTTGATGGAAGTTGAAGCTATTCAGATAAAATTTCAGATTAAAAAAAAAGTAATTAATAAAAACAGTAGTAAGATAGTTTATACTACAAATAAAACATATTTACACAAGATTTCATCAAATAAGCATGCCGTAATTAAATATTGTCACGAAAATGCAAATAAGTAAACTATGTCACACGAAATCTTTACAAAAAACAACAGCAATACTAATTCTGACTCAAAGGACGTTCTAAACAATAATGTGAACATAAATTCGCTCTAAAATATTGTGTACAAAACGCCTTAAAGAATCCAAAGTTCTAGCAGTTAAGGTGAAGCAGTTAAAACTATCATCTATTACAATCAAATAAACAACAATGGAAATGATTATCTAAGAACCACACGTAATAATGAACTTCTTATTTTACTATAAAAATATTCGTTGCCGAAAAAGTTGCAGAACTTCTCTAAAATGAGTATTAGTTTCATACGAAAAAGCAACTGGCTTTTTCAGTAAACCAGCTTTTCATACATTTCATTTGAATATACATTTTATGTTGAAAATGGTAGAAAAAAGGCGAATCGAGCCTCGATTTGGCATAATTACGAAAACGGTTTTCTGCAAAATGCAGATTTGAGTCAAATTAGAATGCATAGAGGTAACCAAACGGTCTGAGAAAGAACTAAATGTAAAGTATTTCATCGAAATTTCAGTAAATGAGATCTTAAAAGTATCTCGCAGTTGTAGTTCTCTTCAGAAGCTCGGAATATTTTTTGCCACTATGTGCTTCACAGTTTAACAGTTAAATTTCCGACATTATTGACTTTTGTGAGATAAAATATTTTTCTCTCGAGTTTCTGGCAAGTGTGAGCCATGAAATGTGGATAATTTACCCATGATTACTTATGAATTAAAGTGGTGTCGCTTAAAAAGTGTTTAATCACAAAAAAAAAAAAAAAAAAAAACAGGAAGTGAACAAAACGTGGATTACACTAAGGAACAGTGATTTGTTGGACTTTAATATGGGACTTATTGTTGACTAACTTTTGACTCCCGAGTCTCTAAATGATCTCCGACGCCAAGCTTTTGAGCTACATAGGGATCAAATCGACCAATTTGAAGACATATAGGGCTTTTTTTTTCAGATTAAAGCATTAATTACATACATACCAAATATGAAAATTAACCCCCTCTCTGTCAGATGAGCACGCATTTATTTTAAATTTCTTACTGTTCCTTTGCTTGTCTGCCATGACAATAGAGTTTGGGGAAGGTGACCCAAAGCGGGTAGGTTTTCGAAGATCGCTCGAAAATTGCAGTTTTTAGATTTTTATTGCAACAATTTGGGTTTTATTTCTTAGCAGGGCTCTTTAACTTCAAAATAAAAGGTGATTTTTGTATTATTCCAAACCCAATATTTACTTATGAACATTTATGAACATTACAAACTTTATGAACATTTGAAAAACTCGCTTTGCCCTACCAGGGAGCCCAAAGCGGGTAAGCTTAACTAATTGTGATTTGATACATTTGCCAATCAAATATGAAGTTATAAATGATTAAAATAGTTGCCTAGCTACCTGCTATTATAAAAAATATAAAACAGTTGTACTTATCCATTAAAAGTCAGCACATTTGTTTATAAACAAAGAACTAACTGATTAAATTAATAGAAAAATAATTGCCACCCTAAAAAACAACATTTTAAAGTGATACGTATCCTATGGAAATAGAAAATCCAAGTCAGCACACGAATCAAGAAATTATAAATAAATATATTATTAAATCCTGCTTTGCCCGATCCGCTTTGCCCAAAGGCACGTCTTTTATTTGAATAATTATTTCCTTAAACTTAAAAAAGAAACAAACGAAATGACTATCGTAGTTTGTAGGTGGATGGTGTCAGAATAACGTAATGTTATTGACAATAAAAAAAGCTGGTCTTCGACGAATCACAAGTTTTAAAACTTCATTTTTTTTTTAATGTATACATTTTTTTTTTAATTTAAAGCCTGGTTGGGCCATGACGCTTCACTGCTGCTTCGTTGGGACTGATTAAAACTCGGGGGTGTTTATGTAAACACCACATACGTATGTATCGCCGCTTACACACCATGGGGGGGATATACGAAGGCCAACCCCCTTTTGGCCACCTTCCCCTAATTAAGATGTGACAATAACAATAATAATATTTTGAAAAAGAAACGCTTTATTTTAACTTAAAAAGGTTTATTTCAATCAGTAGGAGAGTTTCCTGTGACACGCGCTCTCCCGCAGAAAGTAGTCGCTTTCTCGCATTCACAAAAGTTGTGAAGAAAAAAAAATCTGAAAATCTGACGTTGCAGAAAAAAACTAACTACAGTTTTGTTGCCTATCTTACTCCAAAACAGCTGAGAAATCTAACTCATCAGAAATTTTGTGAAAATTGCTTCCCCATATCTAATTTAAAACTTCAATGTAAAATAATTTTTACAGCCATTTTTCCCACTTAAAACCATCCAGGGAAAACAAGTTTTGTTCAAAAAGAATTTGTTTCATTTCGGTTTTCAAATAAAAAGGAAATATTCCTCAGTGACCTAATCACACAACTGCTTTCTACCACCATTATTCTTTGCTACAGGTCGTGTCTGTACTAATTTTTTGAGTTGTGTATTACTGTTGTGTCTATGGCTTGTTGACAGCAAGAACAAGTTGCTTTATTTTCATTTCAATTTATTTCTGTAGTTACTAGTTAAAAATATCAGTAGTTTATTCGTGTGGAAAAAGATTTAATCCATTGCGAGCCCAATAAAATTAATTTTAATCATATCTGTTCAATCAAAAGTTATTTATTTCAACATTTCAAGTAAAGTAATTAAATTAATGCGAATATTTTAAGAGAAGTCTTAGAAAAATCTTAGCTAAAATGCTTAATTGGGTCGCATATTGGAGAAGCAGTTTTTTTTTTCCATGCAACCAAAATTTCTAGGTTTATGATAAAACTCTGCTTGAACGTCTCCTCCTAAAGTATTCTTAGCTTTGCTTTTACGATCGACTAAGGCTCTGAGAACTGCTAGTATGAGGGAAAGAAGTAAAATTAAGTCCACGTATTGAGTATAATTTGAATAAAATCTCAATCGATTTTTTTTTTAAAGTCGCAACATATTGCTTCCTTTAAAACGAGGTGTGCGCGTTAAAAGCGAGTTGGACCTCCTAGAGGACTTTGCAACCACTAAATTGTTCCGATTTTCTCGTTAAATCCGAATTTTGTTTAGTGAATACTCGTTATATGCGAATTCGACTATACTATTGCTCACGAACTGCGACAATGTTTACAATGACATAGAAAAAAAAAAAGACTTTTCCCAGATATTTTTATACTACCGTGGGCAGGTAAAGGGTGGAATAATTGCAAATTTTGCATATTTCTTTTTTTTTGGAATAGAGTTGGCTCTCTGTTTAACCACTTTCAAGGGACCGCAAAAAATCGTCCTTAAGTAGAATCCGCTCTTAAATAGAATGTTTCTAAAACTACAGTGGAGCATCCGGGACCGTGAAAAGTCGTCTTTAAATAGAGAAAGTCGCTAAATAGAGCATCGTTAAACAGTGATCCAACTGTATTTGTCATCTATTCTACATCAGTTTTGTTCTATAAGCTTGCTTATTTGGATTTTGGAAAAAACGTCTAATTCCAGAACGCGTTTCTTCAAATGTCTCGTAAATTCACTTCTGTTGATACTGAAGTTTTCCTGACCAAGGCAGTATATCTCTTGGGGTTGACAGACCTGGATCTGCGTACTCGCAGATAAGGCCCATATTGTGGAGGAGCCGACGCATTCGCCATTTTGGATCAAATTTGATCCAGTGCTTCGCAGCGATAGAATTGCTGCTGTCAAATGGGTGGTTGTTCGGCTGTTAATTGTGCAAACAGCTCTAAGAAAGGATTTCAGCTTTTCAGATTTCCAGCAGATGCAGAAAAAAAAAAGAAATGGATAATCAAAGTGACTGGCAGCCTGGAAATGGAGCTCATTTGTCTGAATATAACATCGATTTATTTCTCATGATTTTACTACCATTACGTTATAAATGCTCTGTAATCTTTGCTAACATGCTGCAGTGTTCTACGGAATGTCTTTTATTCTGTATTTCCCTGTATTGCGAAAAGTACGCTTGCTCCAACATGGCGGATGAGTCGGCCTCTCCAGTTATAGGGGTTCTACTCACAGACCCCGCATTGTGAGAAGAGGAGGGAGAGGCACGTCTTTAAGGGGTTGAAAAGAACTCGCATCAAAAGATTCGGGCCTAAACAGATAAATTAAAGTTATCTTAGATGTAAATACTTCATTAGGCCGACAGGGGACATATTACAAAAGTTAAGCAGACCTTAACCTTTCATTTTTCTTAAAAAGTGTCAATCCTTAATTGTGCCATATAAAAAGAAATCTCGGCGAAAAAATTACATTTTAACAACAAATAAAAGTTGAGCAAGTTTTTTTTTTGTTACTTTCTTTTATTTAATTTGTATGTCATAATTTAACTTACCTTTTCAAAAAAAAATATTATTTGCCGTTAAAAAATTCTTTTGTTTTCGAATGTAAAATACATGTTTTTCCCTAAAAGGTTATTCAGCCATTTCAGAGAAAATTATTTCGTTTATTTATCCTACGTAAGTGATGAAGCTCTTTTTAAGGAGAATTAATTAAAAGAGATTAACGCAATTAATTCATATTTTGCTTTCAAAAAAATATTTGCTTTAAGCGGTAAACATTTGGCACAATGCTAATCATATTTATTGGAAGCGCACTCTGCGAATTAACTTCTAAAAAAACAAGACGAAAAATAATTATAAAAAGCATTTCATAGTCTTTAAATGCTCCTAAATTAAATAAATACTTTCGCTTATAGGTTTTGCGAAAGAAAAATGTTGCAGAAGTTAATTTTCATTCAATACATTGTATGTATACAATTTATTGTGTAACAAAATGCTGTGTTAAACTTATCATCACCGTGATGCTAAAAAATTTCAACAGTTGTTTTTTTCCCCCTCTTATCTATATAATGGGTCGACAGTCTTCTACGCCTTATAGTCTTATAAATGACTAAGCAGGCAGAGAGTGAAGTGTTTGTACTTTTTTTTTCGGCAAAAATATAAAAAATTATTAAGCAAATACAAGTTTAATCTTCTTCTTTTTTTTGAAAGTTACTAGTAAAGTTTTAAAAGTTACATTGTTGCTAACAAATTATTTCTTTCAATTCGTTCAGTTGTCCAAATGCTTAGCTGTTTTTTTTCTCCAAAATTGTAGATACTATTAATAATTATTATTTAGTCGTGGCAAAGATGTACATGAAAATATAAGTAACTACTCAATAAAAAATCAAAGCAGAAAAAAAAAACTTAAGGACTAAGTGTCCCGCAATTTCTAAACAGTTTTACAAAATAAGCAATTGTGGTTTTATGCAAGAAACTATTTGAAACTTTCATTATCAATTAAATGAAAGCCATATCAATATTTATTAGTGGTATATATTCCATGAAAGTTATTACGTGCTGCTTTTTTTCTCTGAAAAATAATAAATGTGGATAAAACATTACTTTAAATAAATAATTAAATTTGAATATATGTTCAGTAGTCCTAAGGCAGAAAGTAACAAAGTTACACATAAAGGCACAATGAAATTAGTTTACATATTTATTACTGCAATGATAATTCATTTTTCCTTTTTCTTTTTTTTTTTTTTGGTTAATTGAAAAAGGAGAAAAATAGACATTCATAATTCCATAAAATACCTTTTGCTCGTAAGTTTCTTTTGTTCTCTTTTAACAGAAAAAACTTCATTCTTCATGAGAGAGTAAACTTATTTCTTTTACAATTTTTCTTTTATCGAATTTCCTAATTTCTGTTTCGTATTAATCTATCTGTTGATCGGTTGAATAAAAAACTTTTTTCTCTGATAATAGTTTCTACAAAAAAACATTTTTTAAGAAGAAAAGGAAAAGACTTGGTTTCTTTGAGGTAATAATGGACTCCGTAGCCAAAACATCCTTCAAAAAAACTTAAGAAGAAATAAAACTTGAACGGACTAACTAGCAGTATCCAGTATTCTATTCTGAAAAGTAACATATATAGCAAATGGATAAAAAAAACAACCATGCATTAACACTTACATAATGAATTTCTAACAGCCCAAAGAAATAAAGTTGCGTATCAAAATACAAAGAGTTAATAATTTACATATTTCATACCACTATAGCACGTTATAATATTTTTTAAACAAGAAAATGAAGCACTTAAATTTTCTAAAATAATTTTGCGCGTATTTTTTTTTTCAGAGAAAATAACTTCATTTTCCTTGCGAGAAAAATTTGTATCATTCACAATTCTATATCATACTTTCTAGTCATTAAAAAAAAACTGTTAACTAGTTACTCAATTTTTGTTTGGTATAAATATATTTTCTGCGCAAAAACACTTTTTTCGCAAATAATTCCTCCAAAAAAAAGTTAAAGCAAATATATATATTTTTTAAATCCACATTTTTCTTGGAATAGTAATGACTTTTGTAATTAAAACATCCATAAAAAGAACAGTGAAACAAACAAAAGTTAAAAGAACTGACCGTGCGCAACGTTCCAGTAGAAGGAAAAAGTGAAGAAAAGAACTGCGGAGATCATCGCTCCTCACTCACACCAGAGGGGGTGGGCGAGCCCTGGTGTGTTCCGAGCCCTAGCACGGCCCGATCTCGTCTGCTTCCGTAGCGGCAGCCCCTCGCAAATGGTGAGGGGGCGCTGTCATTGATTGGAGGACGCCCGACTGGAACAGAAAGATCTGCCGGATCTCTACGCACACGTGTCTGCTGGAATTTCTTTGTCCGACCGGAAACTGGAAGAGCGTAGGAAGTTTTTAACTTGCGTCCTGAGGAAAAGAAAACTTCACTTCAGAAAAGAATCATTTCACTTCAGTTTCAAATAAATCATTTTAAAGTTTCATTTGACCGAAAACAAATAAAAAATGTTCTCTGAAGTTTTCTTGGAGGAACAGTTTCATATTCTCCGACAGAGGCGCCCTGAACTTTCTGGGAAGGGAATTCTCAATTTTCCGAATGAAACTCCAAGTTTTAACGAAAGGTAAAATACGGTTATTTACTCGTACCTTCATCTAATGAGAAAATAAGTTATAGGCATGGAGAAAGAACGCAGTTCTGTACTAGTATCTTAAAATTTACCAAATCGCCAGACAAAATGCTCCGAATGAGAATTTTTTGAGAGTCGCAATGACTTCTCGTGATCTTCTATCTGGGCACCCGTGGTTACCGATAAGGATGAAACACCGAGATTCCATAAAATAACTACGCATTGTATATAACACCGACGTGTTTAGGCAAAACGTGAAGTATTGAAATTAATACATTCATCTTCTTATCGTTTGTATAAAATACCTACACACTTCACAGAATGACAATTTTTTTTTTCAAAGTATGAAAAAAGGTTCTGACAAGGTTATTTTTCTTATAGCTACTGGGAAAGTATGAAACGTCAGCATTCTAAAGAAAGCCTAGGCAGTGTATACATAATGTCGGACGTTTTTAAGTAAAATATGAAACATTGAAATTAGTAAGGTAGACCAGGGCACGTTTACTCAGTGCCCCTTTTTTAAAAACGAATTATAACTGGAGAGTCAACAGTCATAACAGATTGATAATGATACTAGCGAATATCCTCACAAGTTTTTGAGCATCAGTCTAGCAAGCAGAAAGAATAATCTGCTTTCTACCATGTCGAGTAAATTTCGAGTTGAACGTTTTGAAGCTAATTGTGAAGAAATAATACTTAGTTAAGAAAGAACAAATATATAAAAATTTGCAGAATTTGATTCTTTTTTGAGAATTGTATTTGTATGAACTGAAATGTTATTATATAATTTTGCACGTTAAAAATAAATCCAAACTTGGATACGGGGCGAATTTACGTTGACATCTGAGTACCTTTACGCACGTTCTCACTGTGTATTACTTCCAAACGTGCCCCGACGTTTTTTTTTTTTTTTTTTTTGCTCCGAACTGTTTCAAAACTTTTTTGTCTTTTCAGGCTTTTAGTTTTGAAAATCACCATTTAATTTTTAATTGAATTACAAATTCGTTTCTTACAGCTTACAATCATGTAGTGCTGTCTTCATGCTCGTTCAGCTTTAACTTTATACAATATTCAGTCCGTAATAAATTTGAATTATTTTAACGATGGTAAGACCTAATGTTCAAAACACTAACAGAAACACGTTAGGTGTCAAAATAAATATGTGTAAACGTGCCCATGTCCGGGGCACGTTTACGCAACCGACTTGGGCTCAAAAATATTTTTTTCAACGCTTAAAAACACAAACTGAGCAACAACCGAGTATACCAATTTTGACTCCATTAACTGCTTCATAAAACCGCAAAGTCTAAAATTTCCTATGTTAGAACATAAAATTTAAAAAATTCGTTGAAAAAAATCCGCGTAAACGTGCTCCGGTTTACCCTACATTCATTTCTTAGGCAATGGCTAAGTACTCAATATAATGACAAATTGGCGATTCTCGAAAAAATGTGCCGTGCGTAACGCTAAGTTTTTTATTTTTTCCAGCTAACCAAAGCCGTAAAAAAATATTGGTGATGGGGAATAATACATGCTTTAATATACTATCAAAGCATAACAGCTAATCCCATATTTAATTAATAGTACTTGAATAAAACACAAAACTTAGCGTTACGCATGGGACATTTTTTCGAGAATCGCTCAAATGCTATTTAGGCAAATTGTGAAAAAAGTTTGTAGCAAGATTATTTTTCATATATGTTACCAGCAAAATATAAAACATCAGCATTTTAAAGAATGCTTAGGATATGTTTACATAATGTCAGAAGTTTTTAGGCAAAGCATGAGATATTAGACTTATTACAAATTCTCCCTGGGCATTGCATACACTGTAAGCAAATTTCGAAACGCTGTTATAGCGTATTCAGATTGACTGAACCCCAAATGAGGGCAAAACGCAGTCTCTTGGTACTCCAAGGATTGCATGCAAATAAGGAGTTCGGTATTTATTTGCAATACTGAATTAGCTTTCGCTTATTTGTTAAAATGATTTAGGAGCTTTTATGCTAAATCAGGAAGGTGCCAATTTATTACGTTTAACATTTGTAAACTTTCATGGATGGTTTCCGATTTTTTCCAAAAACGTGATTGGCTTTCATTGGGAGAGTTACTGAATTTTAGAGAGAAACTTGCCCGTTTATTGCCAGTTTTGTTACTGGCAGAAATTAGTCTCATTAGCTGCTCATAATTTTCCAGGAACTTTTCAGTGTAGGACACCTAGGCATTCTATAGAATAACATATGCTATTTAGGCAAATAATGAAAAAAAGTCCAGATAAGGCAATTTTTCTTGCATATTACTTCAAAGTATGAAACGCTGGTATTCTATAGAATGTCAAGGCATTGTAAACAATGTCGGACGTTTTTAGATAAAGTAAGTAGTTGCGATTCAGAAAAAACGTTTTTACTTATTTATTTAGTTCTTTTGAGCATGAACTTAAAGTTTTGACAGTTCATAGCCGAGTCGTTGTTGTATAACCTTGTTTTTTTCTCTAAAAGTACATCCTGCTCTTACATTTTAATGCAGCACTGTAAAAAACCAGGGTAAATGACTAGTTATGGACATTGTTAAGTTTTTTTCTTTAAATTTTGGATTGTAGTTGAACTGTGATGTTGCAGTTCTAGTTCATAAATTAGGTAACTTCTCATAGTATCAGAATTTAGAAATCTATACTAATAATATTCACGAAAAAATGTGCCGTGTAGTGTTTATTTTATTATTGTTTTATTTTTCGTATTAATTAACTAATAATATAAAGCTGAAGAGTCTGTTTGTTTGAACGTTCTTTTGTGTTTAATAGTCCATTGATTGAGGAAGGCTATAGGTTATGTAACATCACGCTATGACTAATAGGAGTGGAGCACAAAACAAAAAATGTTATGAAAACTGGAAAATTTATAGCGATACTAATATTATAATGCGCTAATCTCAAGACCTACTAGTTCAAATTGAAAATTTCTTTTTGTGTTGAGTAGTCCATTTATTGAGGGAGGCTATAGGCTAGTTTTTTAAAATCGGACTGACCGAAATAATTGTATTTGCAAACAAAATGTTTAATTAATTGTTTTGTTCGATGGATTCCTTATAGATGGCGGGGTAAGTTTATTTCTATGAATTCCTAATAGATGACGGGGTAAGTTAACTCTTAGAGAGAGCGCTGGCCGACAGTGTCGACAGCTGCGAGGAACCATGTCCACGCTACTCTGTTGTAATCAGCGAACAGATTCTTGAATGCGTTTTTTTTTTTTTTTTTCGATGTTCAGGTACATAATTTGATTTTGTAGGATTTTTCTATTGGGTTTTGTTTTCCTTATTTCTTCAATGTTTGTTTTTTTCTTATAGTTGAAGATAGTTACTTATCTAAGTAAATAGTTTTATTTCTCGTATTATTCAGTTGTTATTGTTCTTTATCACGTCTTTATTAGAGCTTTGTTTATATGGCGAAGCACTTTAAATTGCAGGGGAAAAAATCGCTTCACTCGCTAAAGGGCAGGGTTACGGTAGCGTGGTTACTTGTCGCGTTAAGCAATGAACTATGTAGTTCAATTATTATTTTGAGTTTTCAAATTACAAAGAAACTTTAATAGAACTTTTGAAAAGGTGTGCACGCATTTTGGTTGAAGAAAAATGATCATTTCACATTAGAAGCGGCGCGGGGGGGGGGGGGGGGGGCGTGGATTTTTTTTTTTTTTTTTTTTTTTTGTTCACCGAACTTCCTTTAACTTCTTAGCACGGGCATCGCCGTGCGGGTACTGCTAGTTGCCTTTATATAGTTGCGAAATTTTCATTAACTTTGAACAATGCTTTTATATTGGCATAAACTAGAACGGAAGCCCACTGAATGAGAAATTCAGAATGAAATAAAATTTTCCAAATGTGTTTTTTCTGCCATATTAGTCCTAATACAGAGAAAACAACCCTTCTGCACTAGACTGACTTCTCTCTCTCTCTCTGACTCGGGCGCGTTGAACAACTCTTCGTACTCAATTCACCGGATTTTACTGTATATGAACATATACAGTAAAATCCGGTCACAGCGAATACAAGTTACAACGAACTATTCGTTTTTACGAAATTAAGAGTCAGTCCCGTTTTTATTACCATTCCATAGCTGGACTTTCATTGCAACGAAATTCGCGTTCCAACAAACAAACTAGCGGCCCTTAAAATTCATTGTAACGGTAATTCTCTATAGTTATTGCCTTCACAAACGATATATATATTTTTTTCATCCGTTAGTCTTAGATATATGTTTCCAATTGCAAAACTGGTCAAAATGAGATTCAGAGTAAAAACGTAAAGAGTTTGGAGCGAAAAACGAAATGAGTGAAAACATACAAAATTTAACTTTTTATATGATCTCCTATGATCCAAGTCTCCTACATTGTATTTAAGGAAATTAAAAGCATTGTAAACAATGGAACACAAAAAGTTTGAGATTAGTACGACCAATATTCACCGAGATTTAACACGCACCGTTTTGTGACATACACCACTTAACATTCGCAGTGAATAACACCTTTTGAGGGTAAATTAGCGGTTCGCAAGGGTTTAAAGTTTTGTGTGTGCATAGAGTTTTTTCTTCAACTACACGAGCTTTTGAAGTGCACACAGCATAACACTTGCATTTATTTCTTCAATAACAATGGTAAAATATAAATTTTTTTTTTACTTGGAGTATGCACATTATTTTGACCATTTTTGAGATTGTATGTATGCATCTAGGTAACGATCACGAAAATAGAAGTCTTGCAGGTCAAACGGACGTACGCTGTATAGTGATTGTAAGCATACTGTTTAAAAAAATCCTCTTTTACTGTGGAATTTTACAGTATAATAAACGAGAGTTATAAAACGCAAAATGCGAGCAGCAGGTTCGATCCTGCGATCTTCAAATCGGCAGGCGGCTTTGCTGCCCACCATACGAGTTGGGTCACATTGAGCAAGGGGAGAATACGGTGTTTTCTGCCTCGCTTTGTAAATCACGTGGTGTATCAATTGGTGCTGCAATCGTTTATTTTTTTCAATACAATTTACTGTAATTTTTTTCTGTACTGCAAACACTCAATTTTACAGTAATATTTACCATAAAAGTTTCCAGAAAGTTTAACAGTGCAGTTTTATAAAGTCTTTTAACTGTATCTTTTTCGCTTTAAGAAATGTACATACAGTAAAAATAAAGTTTAACTACTTTATGCTTTTGTTATGCATAGCACTTATAAAGAAGGCGTTTTACTACAATACTTATATGATTAAGAACTGTAAATTCGTTTAAGCTCTCATGTTTCCATTTGAGTCAACGTTTTAATCAAGTAGCTCTAGTCTCCTTTGTTTGTATACTGTTAAGATAAATCGTTTATATTTATCGTTAGCATCTAATTACTCTGTTTGTGAAACAACTTTATCTTATAGTTTACCATTCTTTTTTTTATGAAGACATCGTAATGGAAAACTATTTTCTTTAAGAGAACTGAAAATGATTAATGTAAAATTTTAGAAAATGAATAAAGCATTTTTCCGCCTTTGTAATCAAGTAGTTTAACGTGATTTGTCGAAGTAAATGTTTAGCTAAGGTAGGCGTAAACCCTATTTAAAATATAACTAGTGAGATTTTGAGTAAATTAAATACAGTGGTGTTTGAACTTACGTGAGGGATGCGTTCCAAGACCCCTCGCGTAAGTTGAAATATCACGTTGCGGAAAAGAGTATACATCTGAATTTTTATAAACACAACCAATTATTTTAGACACTTGTAAGCATCTCTCAAACTGTTTTAACTTTTTTCTAAACTTTATATTACCGTTTTTACGTAAAACATTGAGTTTTTTTTTTTTTTTAAAGATGTGTTATTCTACATAACATACTGTTACACAAAACCAGTTGAAGAGAGAGGGATAAAATGAGACAGCACGGACTTATAGTATGCGGTAATAATAAAATGCAGCACTATAATAGTACTGTACACTGTATAGTAGATACAGTATTTACATTCGACGCACTTTTTAGTTAATCAAGTATATCGAAAACCTTTACCTTTTCTTTAACTGTCAGAAACTCTCTTTTTTTTTCATTTTTACAAACTTTGGATAAACAGCGTGCTTAGGTGAAATTATACTTCATATCAAGAATGAAAAGAGTAAATGAAAAATGCGAAGTGGTTATTTGTTCACGCTAACAAAGCTATGTTTAAACTAGTATGGTGTGGGAACTTCCGCTTTTAGTTATGCTAAAAGAAAAGGCAATATTTAGTCAATATTTCGTAGCCAATAACGAAGGTGATATTCAAGCCCCGCGATTTCCTTCCAAAAATGATACATAAAAACACGCTTTAAAATCTTGTACAGTTGGGAAAAAGCACTCTATGCACCCGTGTGGGCTTAAACCTTTGTAAACTGCTATATCCCCCCCCCTTCTTATTTACTGCGGGAGTAAAGTGGTGTAAGTCACAAAACGTTGCCACTCATATCTCGGTGCAGGGTTTCCATTAAAGAAAAAAATGTGAGTGAGAAAATTTCACCCTCTGCTGAAACCCCAGAGTTAAGTTAAAAAAAAAAAAAAAAGAGAGACGGATTTTCTTAGAAATCTTATGTTGTTGCGGGACGGGAATTTGCGTTAGCTTTCAAATTCGTTACTCGTGAAAAGCGCGTTGTAGCTATTTCACGTAACTCGGATCACGTTGTAGCGCGAGTTCACAGTGGTCGCAATATCATTCCTTCCAAACAGATTTTTTTCCATCCAATATATCGTTATTTTAACTATTAAAAAATAATAAAGGTTATAAATACTGTTTTTCGCTTTATTTTTTTTTCTCTTGATCTTCTCAAAACCATGTTTTCAAAATAGTATTTACGGGAAGAATTCTAGCAAAGAAATGTCGTTTTATTTATTTAACGCTTTGAAAAAAAATTGACTTTATTGCTAAACAATAAACCTCTAAAATATTACGTATTTGAATCATATATGTATTTTTAAATAATGAGAATGAAAGTAATGCAGTATAAAACTCTTACAGCGGGAAAATTTCAAATATTTGGCTGTATATTAACAGTTTTGGAGGTTCTTTGGTATTCAACAAAGAGTTAGGTTTTAAAATTTTAAAAGTCAAAGAAAATTGTTTGCACAGGAAGTGTTGAGGAATTATTATTATTTTTTGAAGAAAAGTGATTTTTTTCACAAGAAAACCTTAATTATATTTTCAAATCAATAGTAAAATCTACTTGTTTTTGGCATAAACAATATACATTAAATTATAAAGGGGTGCAGATAATTTCAAGCAAAATGTACTTATGGTGTTTGCCTATATTGTGCAATATTTGCAAGCAAGAGTTCTTAAAAATTCATTACCCTCCATATTCGGAGCAAATTCTTCCTTTACACACAGATAGATCCAAAATAATCGTCATGTAAATAACAGCTGATGATCGAGTAACCCGCGTGTTTCAGCAATTAAACTCGCGTCACGCCATGACAATTTGATAATATGTTTTGGTAATGTTTAACATGCAGGGAAAGGATTAATTGCTACAAGGCTGAACTCGATCCGGTAACTTAACTGTTTTACTGGTAAGACTTTCATTTTAGGAAAACGAAGAAACCAAAACAATGAACGCTATCTACTGGAATTTAGGGTTAAATTTCAACTATCAAAATATAACCAAAAGGCAATGGCTTCGTTCAAATGTAGAAGCAGTTTTCACCCGTCAAACCATGACGGGCGATTTTCTAGTAATAATAATAATAATAATAATAATAAGAAGAAGAAGAAGAAGAATGATAAACAGCCCACAGATAAGGGAGACATTAAAAGAACGAAAGTAAAACACTTGATCAGTTAAACACACCTATTTTCTGCTTTATTATTACAAATCCAGTCAGGAGTCATATGTGTCCTGTCCAAATGAATAACATATACAGTAATGAATGCAGAGTCATAAATCTTGTGCTGTCATGAAATTTATTTGATGTAATACTTAGTTTATGTCTCTGATAAGATGAATGACGTCAAACGAAAGAGGAAACAATTCCATTTGCTAAAATACGGTTAGGAAAACCGGCTTAAGAACGAATATATTTGGCATAATTAGGGCATATTAGGCAATCAATGTATGAGAAACTTAATATCAAAAGCAATTCAATAAGTTTTTCTTTCTTTTTTTTTCACGGTCACGTCTTTCTCTATATAGTAAAGCCACAACGCTATTTCGCGATTGAAAATTGCTGCCAAAAACTCGTTTTAATTCAAAATTAGGTCAATCAGTGCTGTTACCATATCTTGCCACTGTAAAAACGCCACGGGTAATCTCAATAATATTATCACATTAAGTTGCTTAATCAATTCACATTTTTGGTTGCGCACTGTAGAGTTATTAAAGTGATAAACCACGTGATTTTAATTGGCATTTGAATGTTTTTTTTTTATTTTTAATTTCCAATGCAGCAGGCGGTACAAACATTATCCTTACGCCATGCAGGAACAAAAAACAAGGGGAGGGGATTTTGGAATGTAAAATTGCAATAAAACAAGGCTTGTTTACTTCAAAAACAGCTCAATCCAAAAATTATTTCTCAGTACTCTTAGCTTAAAAAATGAAGCAAAAATGAAGTCGCACACCGATTGTTTTTCAAACGAAAAAAAAAAGAAAAAAAATCTTTGAGGATATTTTTTACAACTTAAAATACTATATTCTTACTTTTTGGCAGCATTGCAAACGATCTGTTAAAGAGCTACTCAAAGCACGCAAAATGAGTCTAGTGCACGCATGTTGTTTTCTCTGTTTCAGCACTAATCTGGCAAAGAAAGCACATTTAGAGATTTTTATTTCATTCCGAATTTTTCAATCAGGGGGACCGACCGGCGGAAATGCTATAATGTCAGCAGATAAGTTACTAAGGGTCTAGGACAGGTGTGGTAAAACTTCTTGGGAACAGGGCCACTTTCTGGAAAAAAACATTCTGCGCACTACTTTCAATTTCACAATATACTGAGAAATATAAAGAATCGAAAAAAAAAAATATTTGTAGGCAGAATATCTGACTTTTATTCAAATAGCACCTTTTTTTTCTATGTAAGTCTGAACGATGATGCGGTATTTTATTTTATTTGAAAGAAAAACATTTTCTCTTTAAAGCTATGTAAAACATTTGGAAATATAAGTTCTATTTTTCTTGCAACATGTTTTTGAAAAAAAAAACTTATTTTTTGAATTTCTTTCAAAATTGAAATTTTAAACATTTTAATGCTTTTATTGTTGAACAGTAGCTTCATTTTTGAGTTTAACAGGTGTCAGAATCAATTGAACAAAGGATGATATTTCAGTAATTGCATACGTAAATGCTGACTTGACACAGTTCAAATATTTATTTAGCGACAAGTGACCAAATGACACTTTTAATTTAGTTATATACCCACATTTTTATTTTACTTACCACGTATTACTATTTTTTTTAAGGACAGCAAGAATTTTTGGAGAAACGAATCGTTTAGCACTACGCTCAAATGTTACGTGCGGAAAACGTTTTTGGCCGTCATAATTGCCTTAAGAAAGCGCTGAAAGCGAAACTTTAGTGTAAAATATTAATAGTATGAAAAGCAAATTGTGTAAAAAAGTAAACTATCTCACCGAAAAAGGCTGCTAGTGAGTAATGAAGTTAAATTAATTCCAAGGCTGAACTTAAGAAAGCATAGTATTGTGGATTTTTGAAACTTCATGAACTGTAAAACTACAAATACCTCCAGGTTTTCGAAGCGTTTTTTGAATCAAGCCCACAATGTATACGTGTTTTAAAAAGCTTTGATTTATTTATTTATTTTATCACCATAAACATTATTCTTTCCAAGCTCTGAAACACATTTATTTACATAAATGAACTCATTTTAGGTAATACGTCTCTCAATACTAATATTACGCGCATAACTATTTTCATGCAATGAAGAATTATTTTTTAAATCCAAAAAACAATTTTGGCGATAACGCTCGAAATAAAATGGTAATACGGTTTAAAGTAGGTCAATAAAACATCCTGGTACACTTTCCAAATAAAAATCAACTCGTTATAATCAAATATGCATCTATCGAACGCCTTTAAGGGATACTTCAATACTTGGGAAATTTGCACGGTCATCAAATTTTTGCCTAGAATAAATTTCTTTTGACATTCCAGTTGCTTTTTGGTAGCCCTGTGTTCAAAAAGATATTCCTTACTCTTTGTTTACGTATGCGAAGGAAAAGCATTCCTCGCGCAAGCATTAGAGCCAAACATTTGACACCGATAGATGAAGATGGCCAAATTCCCAATTATCGAAATCTTCCCCTCATTTATATCGAACTGGAGATTCCAGGTTGAGTATTTCAAATGTAACCCATCATCCCGAAGCATCTAATGTCTATTTCTCAATCAAATACACCAGTCCACACACAGAGTCCTTCCTGAGAAACTTCGCTTTGTAGTTGTCCTGTTGTCGAAATTGCGAGCAAATTCACTCAAATAAATATTGAGAGAGCTCTAATTGAATCAAGAGAATTTCCCGCTTCCCGCTACGATTCGATTCCCCAAAGTATTCGATTCCGAATCCTCTTTGATAGAGCAGCGACAGACACCGGAGGATTTTCTATAACTGACGGAAATAAATTCTGTATTAAGTGTTCGAACAGTAGCGTGGGAATGTCAGGTAAAGGGGGAATTTTAGCAACAGGGCTTAAAACTCGAGAAGTTAGTTGGCGACAGAAACCACAGAAAAGCATTTCATCCCGCTCTGCTTTGTTGAAGGTACGGTGGCAAAATGCCGGTTGAATTTAGGAAGCTATTTGAGGTTTAAGGTATTGAGAATGTAATACTGCTTAGTGATTATTGAAATTTAGATGTTCATTTATAGATGAAGAAAATGTATTTAACTTGCTGTGTGATTTGGAAGTTTTCTGAACTGTTTAAGTTTTGACGAAGATGAACGGCAGTTTCTGCTAAAATTCTTTCTTTAAAAATTTGTTAAAAATCAAATGAAAATCACAAGTTGTCTGTATATAAAAAGAAAAAGAAAAGAATGCTTTTATACAAAGTTAAATGAAAATTCTTGAAATTGTTTTGAGACTAAGGACGAGTGATTGAAATTTATGTTATATTTCAAGCAAAAAATATTCTGTAAGTAATGACTTCTACTTAGCTTTAAAAAGATCTAATATTTGTGCAAAATATAGCAGACAATTCAAAGTTTTGACTTTTGCGTAGTTGGAACATCGTACCAAAAATTAATATTAATCTAGGAACATCCTCATAAACCCCAGAAACAACTATTGATGAATTCCCGTTTTCGGGAACACGAGTTTCACTTTTTTGCAGTACACCTTCTTTGGAAGTTGGTCATCTACCAAAGATTATCTCGCATATAATATAACTAGGAACATCTGAATGAGAATACAGAGAAAATGTAGCGACGTTATCAGTAATGCTTAAATGTGTTGATAAGGCTCAACAGCAAGTTGTCCACAATTAATTTATTCTTCAAAAATTGTACATCTTCAATGATTCAGACTAGTACTGAAAGCATCAACATTAAGTATCTAACGATTTATTGAGAATTGGCGCAGAGCAGGCAAACTCTTATTAGCGAAACGAAAACCGTCCTCGGTTGACGACTGGTAAAAGCTCTTGCGTTGAGACTTGTTGGTAAGACCCGCGTTCTGTGTTCGGACCCCACTCAAGTCGTTTCTTCTCTTAGTGCAATAAACATGTCTTGTTTGTAAATTGAAATAAATAAATAATTGGTGTATATTGGTTGTAAAAAAGCATGAACTTGATAAATCATTCAAGAAAGTCAAATGAAAGCTAACCTTACAAGCAATTTCTCTGTAAGCATACAGAAAGTTTTGGTGTAACCTTACGCTGAAATGAGTGAAACGTTACGCTATAGTAACCATGGTATAAACCTTCCACAAGTGGTGTGTAACTTTACACCAGTTATATCAGTTAAGTTACTCCGGGGCAGTGGAGGCAGCTAAGTTGCCACCAATTTTATGGAGTAAGGTTACACAAAAATTTTTACAGTGTATATGAAGAATGTATTTATTAATATCGTGTAAAAATTATGTAAATGAATTGAGGCAAAGGGATGTAAGTACCAAAATCAAAATTTTGAAAATAGTCAGTACAAATAGCAAGAGATCACCTCTGTTTTATAGTAAGAACTCCTATAACAGTCTAAAGCATACCAGGGCAAATAATAGCCTTGGTAGGTGCTGCTATGCAGCTTGATTTAGAAAAAAATCCCAATGAAAAGCGACCTAGTATATGAACTAATTCGTTTTATTCAAAACTTTTCAACGTCCACTTGCATCCCTTTGCTACTCAAGTTTCCTAATGCGTGTTCTTTTTCGTGATGTACGCTTTATTCCTGCTGCTAATTAAACGGAATTAAATGTTCGAGAATTTTCGTGGTGTCATAATGCTTTTCGAATTTGCTGCGAAAATTTAGAGAACTTCATGGGTCCGCCTGGCTTTACGAAAGAAACTTAAAATAAATTCTCGTTTTGATGTGCATTGAAGGAAATTAGGAAGCTATTTCGTGCATTACCAGTATACAGTCGTTATGGGAAAAGTTGAAATCAATATATTTATTCGCGTGCAAGTTATTTCATATAAAAGACTTTATTTATCACTAGTTATAAAATAGTTATTCAACAGACCTTCCTTGCTTTATTTCCAGTCAAGTATTTCCTAATATTTCTAGAATAGAAAGTACTGTAATCTTTACAGTCATTCGAGGTAACTACCGGCTATCTTTCTCACTGCCTTTTTTTTTTTTTGTATTTCGAATTAACTTAAACTGAAAGGTCTTCCGGAAATGATATGAAATAAGTTTTCTACTTTTTAATTTACAAAAAAAAAAAAAAAAAAAAAAAAAAAAAACATGGACCCAGAAAATACTTTCATTTTCCCAACAGTTTTTTTTTTTTAATTATTTTTTTAAATGTCCGATTTTTCAAACAAGGCGTGGTCTTTATGACGTCACAAATGATGCACTTTGCCGCATCTTTCTACTACGTTTCCACGTTATGATAATCAAGCAGCGAATTAAAATTGCGCTCTACGCTTGCTACCAACCATATCGTTGCCAATGCACGTGAGTAAAGATGCGAATTAAATATTTTGGACCGTGAATGGCAACACTGAATGGCATTTCATCATTTGTGATGTCATCGGCAGAAGCGTTAAACGACGAAAGAGCACAGATTTGAGTAATTTTTTACAAATATTAAACTCAAAGAAATTATTTTAAAAATGGTCAGATTCTATGTTTTTAAGCATGCTCTTTTCGAAAAAAAATACTTTTAAAATTTTGGAAGCGACCCCATAGTGAATAACTATGCAATAGTTTAGGAGTGTTCCTTCCGAACCATACAAAAAAATACAATAAAACTATTAAAATATGTGCAGTGCACTTTAAAAAAGAGAATTTGTAACTCAAAGTAAAATTAAATAACTAATACTTTCCACAAAATGCATTCATTGCGAGATACACAACCCTTCAATGTCACAATGCATTTAAACATACAACCTTCAAAAGAAGCGAACAAAAAGAATACTCAAGATTTTTTTTTTTAGAAATACCAAAAACTCTGGAAAATCGGAAGAATTAAAATCAAGTCGCAGCCTTCGCCAGAAACGCTGCAGTAATTGTCGAGGCAGAAGAAGCGACCGACTTTATGGTCTCATTTCGTACTCATGCATCTTTTATGACGCCCAACTTGATAGCACTTATCTTTTAATATTTGCCGCCTTGGCGGAGTTGGAAAAAAAGTTCCGAAATATTGCTCCGGCCACGGTCGCTCATTTTACAGCGTTTTGCGGTTTATTTTATGTCCCGTTTCCCTCTGTCTTTATCGGGTTGTTTTCCCGCCTTCAATGCCCTACCGCTAAGAAAAAGGGGGGAAAGATAGCGAGGTAGAGAGAGAGAGAATGTTGAAAAAGTAAAGAAAAATAATCGTCTTCGGAGTTACTGAAGGGAGTTATTCTTTTCTTTGCGGAGTGGAGTCGTTTAAACTTTGTATTCGATGACTGGGTTGTGAAGAATAGTGGTGCAAGTAGCGGAAGTTACAAGAACGGTTTATTTGCAAACTGTTAAAGTAAAAGGTGATAAAAAATTCCGTCTTGTTGTGCTAGATGTACGGAAAATAACTTGTAATACAAATACGTTAAAACATTGAATATCGCTTTAAAAATTTGTGTAACAACAAATACACCTTGTGTAACAACAAATAAACCACAAGCAGCAAAAGCTACAAAAACGATTTATTCGGAACTATTAAAGTGAAAGATGATAAAAATTCCGTCTCGCTGTGTTAAAAGATGTGCGGAAAGTAATTCGTTTGTTAATACAAATGTATTAAATTACTAAATATCACACTAAAATTTTGTGCAGCAACATCTACACCTTGTGTAACAAGTACACGCAAACAAGGTTAGTTATGAAAATGGTTTATTATGAAATTGTTAAAGTGAAAAACGATAAGAACTCTTACTCGTTGAGTTAGAAAATGTGTGTAAAATAATTTGGTTGTTAATGCAATTGTGTTAAAACATAAAATATCGCGCTAAAAATGTGCGCAGCAACAATTCAACCTTGTGTAACAACAAATAGACCACAAGCAACAAAAGTTACCAAAACGGTTTATCTGGAAACTTTTAAAGTAAGAGATGAAAAAATGTTCTTGCTGTGTTAACAGATGTATGAAAAATAATTAGTTTGTTAATGCAAATATATTAAAACGTAAAATACCACACTAAAAATCGGCGTAACAACAGTAACGTCACAAGCAACGGAAGTTAGAAGAAAGGTTTATTTGGAAACTTTTAAAGTGGGAGATGATAAATTTTCGTCTTGCTGTGTTAAGAGATTCATGTAAAATAATTTGGCTGTTAACACAAATATATTAAAATGTTAAATTATACCAGAAAATTCTTTGTAATAACATTTACACCTGCTCTTCAATATTATTGTTTCTCCCGATGTTAACGGTGTTTGTTTCAATATTGTTTCTCCTGATGAGTGACGGTTTTTACTTCCTTTTACAAAAAAAGGGATTATTGTGTTCGCGAAAAAAATTTCACTCAAAAATCGACCACTCGTGGATAAGTGCCTAAGAACGTATAGAAACGCGAAATATCCATTTTGACGACTCCCGAGAAAAAACAACGAGTTTTCTCGTGACGTCTGTATGTACGTATGTATGTGTGTATGCGCGGATGTGCGTATGTATGTCGCATAACTCAAGAACGGTATGTCCTAGAAAGTTGAAATTTTGTACGTAGACTCCTAGTGGGGTCTAGCTGTGCACCTCACCTTTTGGTTGCATTTGGGTGTTTCTAAAAGGGGTCGTTTGCCACTTTTTTGGGGGAAATCATTGTTAATTTCGATGTAAACTCAAGTGGTGTTACAATTTGGCGGACACTTGGCAATATATCGCCAGTCTTTTGGTCGCCAAGTTTTGTCGACAATTTTGCGACAAATTTGGCGCTTTTTTAAAAATCTGGTTTCAATTTGGCCACTGTTGGTAATATTTAGAGAGTAAACTATTGAATCGCATTAAAATTACCAATAATGGGAAAATGACATTAACACTAGAACGACTGACATTTTCTGTATACCTAGAAAGACTGAAGGGGCCAGTGTGGCCTCTTCAGTCTTTCTAAAGTCAGACCTTCAGTCTTCCCAAAAATGGGTGACCCCCTACCCATTTTTGGGGTGAATTATTTTAAAAATTCTTCCTGACTGTGTCCATATGCCCAATGCACCTTCTTTCATGACTAAATAAAAACTTAGTATGCAATTACTTGTAGTGTTTTTCTCTATACTGGCCAAAAGCTTGGATCAGTTTTTCTTTTCAAGAGCAATGGCCACCATTAGCCTGGTAAGCAGTCAGTACTGTTTATACCATTTGGATATCCAACTGACTGTATAAAGCGAAAGTTACAGGTTAAACTAGAGAGAATGGCCTTTTTTATGCTAGAACAATTAGGAGAAAGGAAAAAAAAAATTTTTTTAATTGTAAAAAAGCTTAAGGGCCACTGTGGCCCCTCCCGTCTTTCTAGGTATAAGGATCAATATTTACAGTACTATGAGGCGTATGATAAAATGATTAAACAAGCATTCAAATAGTGTCATATAATGAAAAGTCAGGAAATTACAACAGTTTCCGTTAGACATTATCCGAGTTATCAAACAACAAACTATGCGAGGGGCCACACAGGCCCCTCCGTCTTTCTAGTGTTAACACTAGAAAGGAGTAAAAGGAATTCATGTGAGGCACACATCAGCTCGTTTTCTTTACGAATCAGTATGCAAAAAAGAAAATAATCAGTTTACTCTCATTTTTTAAGCATTGGCAGTTAAACTATGTTAACCTAACACTCATCTAAACACCATACTGTTTTCAACAAATGTACAGCAATTCAAAAAATAATAATAAATCTACGCTATAAATGTTTCTCGCTTTATCTTATACATATAAAATCTGAGTATCTATCTATCTATGTCCAAGCTTCTTCTCCCGAACGACCATCGAACCAGGTATCGATGGATTCGTCATCTTCCCGTCTTCATGTTTGGCTATTTAACATAATCCTCCGATAATAATTAGCGGAGATATCAATTAAAAATTATTAATCATGACTCTTAGATTTCAAAATCAAATCCCTATTTTTCGAAGGCTTTTCTCCATTCAAATTATTATTCAGTGTTTCAACTCAACTTTCCGTAACAATGCTTTTGTTAAAATTTGTAGCGTGAAGAAAATCCTTGAAAAGAAACATCTATTGCCATTTTTTTCTCGAACATGAAGAAATAAAATTTGGCTTTTGTTTTAAGGCTTTTCCTGTAGTGGGAAGATTTAAAATGTTTAATTTTTGGTTATTTTTCCGCAATTTGCCGCAAAATTTTACTGATATTTTTTTTTTTTTTGTTCAAGCCTGATTGTTGAACACGCGTCACTTCACATAACTTTTATTTCCGAGGTAGACCTTGCAAAGCCCGGCGACGCAGCTAGTAAATATATAACGGTTTAAAAGAATTACCAAGAAATGTTACATTTAAAATTCACAGAAATAATTTTGCTTTAATATAATGTTAATTAAAATTAAAGAACTGTAAAATAGTTTATTTCAATGACTATTATAAATGTTCAATATTTATGCAATTATTTACCGATGCATACGGTTCGACGAAAGCAATGTTTCAGTGGCATTTTAGAAAAGTGATTTTACACCTGATCAAACTAATAACCAACCCTTATACAAATAAGTGTTTGAATATTATTTTTACTTCTCAGAAAATTAAATAAGAATGAATTTTAAACATTTAAAATGCAGTACTGATCATATAAAAAAATCTCTAAATTTACCGTTTAGCATTTAACATGCTTTTAAACATGTGTGTTTTAAACTCACTATTGGTTTTTGATTAAATTTAATCAAATAAAACAGCATAACGAAATATTCCCTCTACCGTTTTCGCACAACTTTCGGAATATTTTTAAAAAAATTTTAAGTGAACACTATATGATGTGCATTTTTTAATTAAAAAGGAACGTGAAAAAGGGAATAAACATTATATTTCCACCAGAATTCAGTAGCTATGTGAGTTGAATTGCGCTTTCGAAATTATCTCTTTTTTTAATTATTATTATAGAGCATAATATGAAATTGCCAAAAATTTAAATTTGTTTCATCTTATTCAATAATTTAAGCAATATTAATTGAATTACGATGAAGCTATATGACAGTAATAACTTTTTCTTCTGAAAAACCATTAAATTGTCAAGCCATTTAAATAAATCAGGTTTTGCGAGATTTTTTATTTATTTATTTTTTATTTATTTTTATTTATTTATTAATTAATTTATTTATTTTGAAATCTGTCTTCAAATGGGATGAAATCATACTAAAATGCTAACATAGACACTGAACTTGGATGATTCTTCAAGTTCGGCATTAAGACATTGAAATTTTTAAAATATGCCCTCAGAAATGTTTGTTTTAGTTGTATGATAATATGTTGTGCGTAAATTACAAGCATAATAGGAAAACTGTTTCAAGTATAATGTTTTATAATGATTTTCTGTTTGAAATATTTAATATAAAATTTTCTGTCACAAGTATGATTGAGTTGTTATGTAATTTTAAAACTACAAGCAAAAACGAAGCCCAAGTTTAAAATTTAATGTTTCGAAAAACCTATTAAAAATCTACAATCTTGAATACAACTGTAAAACGTATGTTATATTCCAAATTTTACATAAGGAAAAAAAATCACTTTGATCCTTTTAAGTATGTTCGGATGTACAACTCAAAAGTTATGTAGTGAAATAACTAAAATCGCACTACTTTTGGTAAAAACCAACTGAAGTACGTTTTTGTTCCCTCACTGATCAGAGTATAAAGTTCTCTAATAGGATCTAAATTTTCAGAAGTCAATTCGTTTGTTTTGTCTGTATTTTTAACAGTATTTTTCATTGATTGAGTTATTTTATATGTGTGCTCACAAAAATTTCTGTATTTGCCCCTGCAGCATTCTCTCTCATTAATTCCTAGTAACTCGGCCCCAATATAGCACTTCGAGCCTAACTTTTTCAAGCGTTTTCCCCCTTATATATATGTATTTTTTTTCCTATGTATATGTGTATATATTATGTATATGTATGTATATATGTATATATATATATATATATATATATATATATATATATATATATATATATATATATATATATATTTATATATATATATTTTATATATATATATATATATATATATATATATGTGTGTGTGTATGTATGTATGTGTATATGTACGATATGTATATGTATTTCAAGAGTTTTCGCTTCAGTTTCTTTCCCTCCCCTTCAACCACCATGGTACCCTTCACCGGTTAAGCTAGAAATGGCAGGTACGAAGGTATCATTGGTTTAAAATAAAAATAAAAATAAAATAAAAATGGTTAAATCTGTAATCCTGAATTTAATTTTTAAATGTCGCTGTGCTTACTCTGCTTTGTGTTTCCTAATATGGTCTAAATTTCTAATGGGTCTCTAATATGGTCTAAGCTTTAAGACGTCAATTCATTTCTTTTGTCTATATTTTAGCAGTATTTTTCATTTATTGAGTTACTTTGCGTGTGTGTTCCTTGGTTAGTTCTGTAATCCTGAATTAAATTTTAAAATGTCGCTGGGCTTACTCTGCTTTGTTTTTTCATACATTGTCATTTTCTGTAAAACTAAGTTTTAATGTCACCAAATGTTTTTTGATACAACGAAATTAAATAATTTAACACTCTCATCATCCATCTTTAATAATTATGGGGGAGGGATAGAATTCAAGATTTAATTTATCAAAAACAACTTTAAAACATATGTCATGCTCAAGTTTTATCACCAGAAAAAAACAATTTGATTTTTATACATGTGTTCAAGATACCCTAATCATAAGTTAACTGAAAGCAAAATATTTTGTTTTTATGTTAGATACATATCAAACTAAAAAAAACTAATAAACACATTTTGAACTCCCAATTCTATGCACCTTGTCATCATAATTACGCCATGCATAACAAAAATCCAAGAGCAAGATAAATTTACACATATATTAGCCGAAACATCACAATGTTTCAAATGCGATTTGTTCGATGACAAACCAGTCTCATTTATCAAAATTATGGCAGATCAACGGAAAGCACCAATGCCTCAGAAGCTCAACATCAAAAGAAAGAAAGCTCTTGACCCCAAAACACAAATCGTTCTAACAATGGCAGACCCTATTTTGCTTTTCATTCCACTCATTTTGCGTATTCTTCGTAGAAACATTCTAGAACATCACACAGAGCTGAATGCAGATGGTAACACAAATCCAGAAAGAATTCTAAGACCCCGTGGTCCTAGAGGTACTACAGTGATTGCCTGTAAATAGATTCTTCAGAAAGATACGAGCATTCTTGGATCGTGTCCAAGTAATTCATTTTCACATCTGCTCTCCTGTTTTGATTGTTGAAAGTGAAAGCAAGAAAAAAATGGCTGAAGGCTGGAAAATAAGATTTACCAAAGATTTTTCAGCTATTATAAATGTTAGATGATGTATTTCATGCAACTAAAGATTAGTTTGTTTTTTTTTACTAAAATGGTTCAAAGAGAGCTATGATTCAGAATAAAATTCCATAAAATTAATGAAAAAATCTAATCTCGTAAACTTGAGATAAATACATTCCCCTTCCCCCTCCTTTTTCTGAGACGATAAAATAGCAAAAATTTAGTACGTAAAATAAAAAAAAGCTAGTAAATTCCATTTGTATAACTTATTTATATATTTCAAGTTTCATTTCATGTAGTTAAAAGTAACTAATATTTGGAATATATGCTTAGAAAAAATGAAAAAGACAGAAATGTTTGCAAAAGAACACATAAACAAACGTATGAAATTGGTAGAATTATCAAAGTGAGATTAAACTGAAGAAAAATCTCTCGCTAGATTTGATTGTTTAACGCTAACGAAATAGATAAAAATACTCAATTATAAAACAAGCTAAATATATTTCTTTAATTCTTTATCATTTATTAAATGTAACATAAATTTGCATGTATATCTGTTTCTTATAACTGAACTGAGAAACTCTTCCGCCAATTGAACTAAAGTAGTTCAGGAGCATCAGTCATTGCCAAAATGAAGAAAACGAAATTAATAAACGAAACTAGTGGTTTAATGTCATCATGCAAAACCTATTTTTTTAAAAAAATGTGCGTCACGGGACGCTCGACAGGAGTGATAACTTTCATAGGATTAAATTACTATCATTATTTAATCCTATGAAAGTAACAATTGGCTTATGGTAGCTATAATAAGCAACGAAATTTTTGCATTTTACGTTATCTAAAAATTTTGCAAATACTGCATCAAGTACAGTTCCGTGTCTTGTAGTGGCTTCTTCTGGCTTATTAAACATTTGTATTTGTAATTTGGATTGTGGAAACGATACTAAATTTTTAGCTGTATCAGAAGCAAAATTAGCATTAAAATCTCCGGTTAAAATTAAAGGAATTGTATAATAATCTTTATTAACTAAAGTAGAACCTTCTTGTGTATAATTTAAAAGTTGTTTATAAATAAATTGAATAATACTTTAAATACTTTTGTTTAGAGATGTACATATGTTGGCAATAATAATTTGCTGCTTTGTTTCATTGACACGACTTCAAAATTGCTCTAAAGGAAAAATAGTTTTATTCTTTGATCATCATTCAGACAACTTTTAAACATAAGTTTTGATGTCGGCGCAAAAACAATAGCTTAAATGACGCGTCGTTTCTAAATTTTTCGTTTATCAGAAAAAACACTCAAACTTACGAGACATTTTAGATTTTACTCTGTGATGAACAAATCAAATGTTTTTTTATTATTTTTGTTTTCTCGGCCGTCCCCAACTCCCGCGTTGCAGAGTCTGCAGGGATGAAGCTTGTTTAAAATATATACACTTTATCACAGTTCAAAACCCTAAATGAAACGAGATATTTTTAGTATAACTAATTGCAAAAATGTTTTTGTTTTGAAAATAAATTTTAAGATTAAATGCTGTTTTGAATGTACATTTTTTACAATGTTATTGGTATTATATTGTATGGTTAAACTCAACTTTCGTTAGGAGATTGTGTTATGTTGCGACGATCATCCATCTTCTGTTAGTTTCATTACTTTTTCTACTATCACTTAATGCTTAAAACTGACCCAAAGAGTAAAGTAACAGAATTTCCTCGAACATACGTTCTTCTGTCGTATGCGCGAACGAAGGGAATGCCAGATGAGAGTTGCGCCGTTACGCGTTATGTCACAAATCGGTTTACCCTCCCATAAGATGTTATCACTTCAAAAACATTTTTACGGGTTTTTCTTTTCAAGGTACGGATTGTCGGAAAACAGAACTAGTGTGTGAGTCCGATGGCTCTGCGAGCATAGAACTTGCGCAGTGTTTCTAATCCTAACCTAACAACGTCGTGATGCTTTGATTAGGATCTGCATATCCTTCACAATGCTTCCAGGTTGGGTTTGCTCCAACTATAGTTTACTTGTAGCTTGCAGTTGTCAGTTCTCAGTACGCAGTTATCACGTCAACAAATCTTTAAGCAAGAGAATCTCCCGCGCAGCATGGATTTCATGCTCTATGCTGCCATCTGATTTCTGCTTGCAGAGGCCTGCTATGCACCAGAAATTTATCGCTAAAAGGGTAATATGTACGGGAAAACTTTTATACAGTTACCAAAGCAACGTGCAGTAATGGCGTTTAGTTTGCACAAGGACTTAAAGTAGCTCATGCTCCGCGTTGTCCTACCATTACAGTCCGGACTTGGTTCCTTCTGATTTTCATCGTTTTTCTTAAATAAAAGTCGGGAAGCAAAAGTTTGGCTCAGACCAGTGCAGATAATCCGCTGCAAGAGCAGGCGACTGCCACCTGTGACAATTGATGAAAATGTTTGAGCCACGAAACGACAAAGATCTCAACCAAAACATTAACTGTGTAGAAAACTACCTGGATGATGTGTATTAAGTATCCCAAATAAAAGTCTTTCTTTTCACTGTAGTTTTCATTTCATAACTGATCGGACCTTTAAAAAATACAATTCTTGTTTTCATTCATTTACAAAAATGTACAGGTTAAAAAAATGATTGAAGATATTTATCAAGAATTTACTGTTGTACACTGTATTGCGAACAAGTATGTATTGCACGAAAGGACGTAATATTAAGAAGACAGGGTAAAATAATTTGAAAACAGCACGACGTCTTCAAGGGAATTGCTTAACTTTAAATAATGTACTTGCGTGCAATTAAAATTTAATCAGCTCTTTTGTTGAATGTTTGATAATAACAAAAAAAAAAGAAAGAAAGAAAAAAAGAAAAAAAAGAAACAAAACGTACGAGTAACGTGTTTGTTCAAGAAGAAAGTGCAAGTATATTTTTCCAAAATTTAGAGAAATACCTTTGTGAAAAATAATTTTAATAATTCAATCGACATGCATATAATTTCATTAAACTTAACGCGCAATTTTATTAAATTGGATGCAATAGTCTAGCAGAAAAAAAATTTCTGCTTGAACTGCTGTAAAAATCGTAATCCACATTTCTTAAGTTCAACCTTGAAATTAGTTGCTTACTTTTGCTACAAAAATTAACTTTACAATTACAATTTTTTTTTGTCAACAAATAAAAAGCGGATTTCAAGTATTGTTTAGTTTTTTCGTTGTTTATAATCCATTTTCTTCATTGAAATATGCAATTTTGTATAGAATATGCCTAATTCAGTCAGGCAGTCATCAGTATAGTAGTATTAGAAGTCAGGTGCAAAAAGAACAAAAGCGTGGCATAAGAGAAAAGATGCGGATTAAGTAGTAGTTCAGAATGGAATAAAAAGGAAAGAATTTCGCTCCCCTGTCTTGTGTCTTTACGACACGCAATTTTATTCCGAACACATCAGATAAATTCTAACGCTAAAACTGCAAATATGCATATAGCATATACTCGTATGAAATTATTAAGAAAATCGAAGGGAAGAGAACAATGCTGCATGAAAAAAGGTGACGTATGTATAAAAAGTTTGGAAATCGCTGTCCCCCCCCCCCCCCCCCGCCCTCCCCCGTTATGCAAATAACATTTTAAGTTTTATTTACGTTCTGTAAAATTGCTTAGTGCAATAAAAGGCTTGCTATATAGAATATAGTTTAATACATATTTTATACATAAATATTTTCATATCTTAACACTCACGTGCTGTTGCTTGTAAGTGTATTCGTCTTTGGAATAGCACTTTTTGTTGTGTCGTTGAAAAGATTTATCTAAACAAGAAGATGCACTTTAGAATATCTTTTTTTCTTGTGGCAGTAGCGAAATCTGAATGGGAGTACAATGGGAATATATTCCGTACAGATACTTTATTTTCTGATGCAACACATGAAATGCATGTTTTTAACATCGCTAATAAACTGTTCCTTTAAATTCGATAAATATAATAAAACGGGTGAATATAAATAAAATACTTGAATTCGTTATTGAAAAGTTAATGTTTACACAATCAAGAATTGAAAATGAGGAATAAATAAATAAAACTTGAATTTGTTTCTGAAAAATTGATGTTCTCTCGCAATCAAGAATTAAAAATGAGAAATGAATATATAAGAACTTGAATTCGTTTCTGAAAAATTAATGTTTTTGAAATGAAGAATTAAAAATGAGAAAGAAGTAAAAAAAACTTGAATTCGTTCTTGAAAAATTGATAGTTTCGCAATCAAGAATTTCCAAATGATTACTCCGCATTTCTAAAAGCTCTGATTTTGTATAAGTTAAGTTTAACTTTTCAGGTTTTCTAAATTTCTCCTCAGATTAAACACCGTTACCAGTCCATGACATTTGTTTATAACTTGCAGCCGTTTAGTACTTAGCACGAAGCGAGCTCTTTTGTTTGCAATAACATTAGTTTTTGAAAGAAACGGGAATTAATTAGTTTTAAATACGAATGATGATCTTGATATAAATTTATGATTTCATTTAGAAATAACTGCAGAACAAAATGATTTTTTTTTTTTTTGAAATTTGGATGGATTGACAGATAAAAATTTTGCAATTGTTTTGAGTTATCAGACATTCATTGAGTAAATTCATTGAGTAAATTAATCTTTGGTGGTTTTATAGTAAAATATTAAAAAGATATTATGGACTCAAGTTTTACTTTTCTTTTTCTTTTTTTTTTTTTTTTTGATCAGTGGTTTCAAAGATATAGCGTATTTTCTTGTGTGAGAGTTAATTGGTTATTTTTCCTTAATCTTTGAAGTTCTTAATAACTTTTTTTCAAAAATATGTCAAAAATTAGGAATGAGTTTCAGAAAAATTTCAATATAGAAATCTAGTTTGTGGAATCATTTTTGTATTAGATACGCAAGGAAATTATAGTCTTCCATGTGACTTTTAACAAACAAACCCAAATATGATGCGGATATCAAAGATGGCTAAAGAAATAGATACATCCGTCTTTCGTCAAAAAGAGATCCATTAACAATTTTCTTGACTGCACAAAAAACATTAAGCAAAAAGTTGAAGATAAATACCATACTATAAACTGATTGATGGATTGCACTGAAATGAACACAACTGCAGTTGAAATTTTCATACTAAAACTATAAGCATACATCTCAAACAACTAGTGGTTCTATAACGCCGATTGATATGACAGACGCAAATTTAAAATTCTTGTAAAACTGATCTTATCACATATCCGAAATAATTATGTGTTAGCAATCATTTTGATCCGTTTTTAAAAGAGCCATTAGGAGGTATAGGAAGGAGTCACTCCATCAAAAATTGTTCCCCTTCCCCTTTAAAAGATTGGGTTTTTTCTTTAATTTAGTGTGATTCCTTATGTCCTTGTTTCTGTCTCTCTCTCTTTTTTGTTAAATTTGTTTTTGTGCTAATCAAATTATTTCTCAATTAATACTCCTGGCTTGTTATTCAAACTTTAAAACTTTGTTTATGAATTTGTTCGGCTATTTTTTTCAAATTCTAGAAGTTTTATGTCCTTTACTTTCGCTACATTTTTTTTTTTTTTTTGGAATTTTTTCCTACTTATCGACAATTGCTTGACGTATTATAGCTTAAAAGGGCCTTGCGCTAAAAAACCTAATAGAACCAACCAACCAACCCTAACTGATGAAGTATCTTCAAAAGAAAAAGCACGTTTATTAGTTCCTAACTCAAATATTTGTTGCTTGTGCCATCAATGAGCAGAACAGAATATAGAGCACAAATATCTTCCTGAAAGAATAAATAATTGGATACATCCAACATGTCTTCTGCATTCGTAAATGTTCTTCAATGCCTTCATCCATCCTTGGGCCATCACCTTTGCGACGATACTATTCCTTTGACAAAGAACAGTTCTCAGAAAAGAGGAGAGAATACTCGGACCTGAATTTAATAGCATGCAGAAGGGGCCAAATGCCATGACATGTAAATACATTCTTCGTTAAGATAGCGTTGTCTTTGGCGGATTTCCAGAAGATAGATTTTGACATTGACACCTGCTTATTTTGAGGAATGAAATGGTTGGAGTAGATATTTTACGCTAGATGTTTTAAAAATATCTAGGTTCTGTCTGGAGATAAAATACGTGTAAATATGATATTGATGATAGCTAGTCATAATTATTGAATATTCGGAATACATATTTCAGACAGGAAAATTTCAAAACAAATCTAGGCAATTTGTACACGGACTGAAGAAAATTATAGATCTTGGTTTGCATTGTTTGTGAAGAATTATTACTGCTACAATGCATATAAAAATGTATAAAAACTGACGATCGACTTTTGACACAAAACATTTTCCAAACAAAGCTGGATATTTTTTTTTTTTTTTTTTTTTTTTGCGATGATGAAATTTGTTTCTTTTGGTCGATCATATTTGTTAAGAATCACTGATGGTGTAATAATACATTATATTCATTTATTAAATATTTTACAGATAGTTTACGTTATAATTGCTTGAAAACTAAGTCAAATGTTTTGTTGTATATCGTCACCTCAGAGCAATGGTAGGATATCTTTGTTATTTCTGAGATTAGATGCCTGATGCGACGATATGCTAACGAAAATTATGTTACTGCTTTTCTTAATCAATTTTCTAGTTATAAAGAATATTTGGGGCAACTTTTTACACAAGAAAGTCTTAATGAAATCAAAATATTTTTACGTATAATCATGATGGTTTTGTATAAGTAGACAGTATTTTTAGAAAGGAATGTTTTTGAAGAGATTCAGAAATCAATACTTATTGAATATTTAAGATATGCGTTTTACAGTAAACATTTCTAAACACTTTTTCCTCCAGACGACAACATTATTTAAGTATTAAGATGCACTTTTTATTAAAATTAAATGTCAGTGTTTTAATGTATATTCATATTTACAGATCGTTTTTACAACGCGGCTATCAATAATTAATGAAAAATACGAAAAAAAATCTTTGCATTTATCTCAATATATTTCATTTAAAGTGGCGTCATTTATTTTTTTTATTTGTTTCTATAAAAGTCTAGAGAGTCAAGATCTTACCGATTTGTTAATAACTATTTTCATAAAACTTTTTAAATAGACACTCAATGACTTACAAATCTTACTTTGTAGTTTAAAGTTTTAAAAAAATATGAAATCTTTAACAATTTGAAAATTTTTAATGTGTCTAAAATGACACTTAGAAGCGTTTTAGAAGGTTTAAAAACAAAGAAGAGAAAAGGAATAATGGTGAAGAATATCAGCTAAACAAAATAAGCAAACCGTTCACGCAAAGTGCAAATTAATCATGCTCAATCATCTAGAACATTTTCATCTAATTTAAATTGACTAAAAATTACATGACCAGAATTCAAAAAAAAAAAAAATCTTATTGTTAAAGTATCTTATTAAAACTTACTTCAAAGCCTGACAGAAAAAAACAACTTTCGAGATTTAATAAGTAAAAACTGCTACTGCATACAATTAGGTAAAAAGAATTTCTTTTTAATGGAAAAATATTCCTGTTACAAGTGTTTCACCAAATATTGTAAAATTTGGGTGGGGGGGGGGGAAGCTGAATATCACAAATGGGTCATTCTCCAGAAAACGCACCTTTTAAACGAAAAAAATTTTCCATTTCGAAACCTTGTGTTTTCTGGGTTTTTTTTCATTCTTACGTGAAAGTGTTACCCACTAGAAGTAACCATAAACAACGGCCCAACTAAATTCCAATTATTTCACTAATTTAAAAAAAAATTTAAAAATTGCCTTGTTCACGGGAAAAAAAACTTTTGATCTTTAAAAATCAAGACCAATTTAATATCAAAGTAGTAATTTTGTTAATTGTGCAAACAATCAGCTATTTTAATGATTAGTGGGAATATAATATAAAGCTCTCTTAACTAAAGTACGGCTTAATTAGTAGTTCCAAATGTATGTTAAAAAGTAGTACTTAGTAAATTTATGGAGATACTGGCATTTTATAATTTTGGTGGAATGCCTATTATTGATGTATTTACTCTCCATCATTTATGTTCACCTCAGAAATGACGACATTAATAAGGTCTGTCACGGAGATGAGGAATTAATAAGTGATCAGTTTTCAGGGAACTTTTTCTTCGTTGCTACAATCTGCACATGTTAAGCATATGAAAACATGTTCATTTCTTTTTTTACATTAATTTACATATCTGAAATTCAAGTTCACGGAGGTGAGAAGTTAGAATAACCACACTAAGTTTTTAAAGCAAAATCTATCTTCTTGTTTTTCGACAAAAATCTCACAACTTCAACTATAGCTAAAAATAAGCAAGTGAGATACATTGCCTATCATGGAAAATAAATTTGATGTCATTACTGCCACGTGTTAATGAGAAATGGCATTTTGTGTTTAGGAAACGGATGTAAGAATTTATTGTGTGACATGACTCCTTGATATGAAAACGATCTAAAACACAATATTAAAAAATTAAATACTTAAACAATTAGCATTTTAGACACTTGTGAAAGAAATAATAAATAAATAAGTATATACTTGTTTTTCGATAAAAATCTCACAACTTCTTTATGGCTGAAAATAAACAAGGGAGGCTAGGCTCCCTTGTATCATGGAAAATAAAATGTGATATCAATTACTGCCACGTGTTAGTGAGAAATGACATTTTGTGTTTAGGTAACGGAGGTGAGAATTTATTGTGTGACATGTCCCCTCATCCTACTGAAACAAACTAAATCACAATAATTAAAAATTAAATATACCTAAACTTGTGAAAGGAATAATAAATAAATAAGTATATACTTTCAATTAAACAAGTTACTAAGCAACATAAACAGTCACACAAGGTGTGTGACATGCCACGGAGTGACAATTCACATGTTGTGAACCAAAAATATACTAAAACAAAAATTCTTATTAAAAGAATGTTGGCAGGTTTAAATATAGATATAGTATTTTTGATGAAATTAAAAATCATCGTTAAATGAATTGTTCCTCATTGTTTTTACTGTAAAAGGCGTGCAACAGAATAGTTACACTTTTTGAAGAATGACCCATATACCAGAATCTGGTTTCGATTACGATTTGTAGAATTGGCAAAAGTGCAAAACTATCTTTCTTTTGATTTGAAAAAGGGTTTAAAACGAACAAAAACTAATATCGAGTGGCAGGTTTGGAGTTTTTTGTCATCAAACGAACTGAATAGTTACTCCACAATGATTCATTACATTTTTAAAAAGGTTGTCAGCAGACCTCTTCAAGCAAAGACTAATCAGTAAAGGTGCCGAATGAAGTGTTCAACTTTTATTTCGGTATAAAAATAGTCCGTAATCTCAGCGCACTGTAGTATTGCATACTTGGGTTAACAGAAAGCAAACCGACAGTTTTGAAGCCACTGTCACCATCAAAATTGAAAAATGGCATCTTAAAGTGTTTTACAAAAAGCTGTTTGTCATGGTGTGCAATGGGCGCCTTTTGAAAGAAATAAAGCACACGTAATTTTTTTTTTTAATTTCAGAAAAAAGTAATAAAATTTACACAGTAGTTGCTATTGTTTGAGATCTTCAGAGAGGAATAATATATTTTTTTTTATTCATTAAAAAATTACGCGTCAGGATTTATTTTTCTGTTTTCAGTTTTTGCCGAATGAAAACGATACATTATTTTAGTCATTGAACACAAATCTTTTACGGCTGGGTAATCAAATGTATGTAGTTGAGACAAAGCACAATGCTTTATTTCTTTGCAAATTTCTTTACAGCCTGCTTAAATGTTTAGTTAAAGGAATTTAATTCAGAAAATTTACATCTCATATCCATGAGTAGCGCTACTTGTGTAAAGTTGCATAAAAGTGCAATAAATTTCCCAATTGATCACGACCTAGTCGTCCTCGGTTCTGAAACTTTCAGCGAAGATATCATAAATTTCCTATTTTGCATAAAGTTTTTAAAAAACACCTTAAAAAGAAAAAACATGTTTTCAATCATTTTTTCAGAAGTCAAAATTCAACCAGTTCCAAATAAAAACTGAAACATTACCATGGGAATTTTTTTTTAATCAGTTATTTTTTTAAATGACCTTGAAAACACCACATATTTTCAAGGATTTGAGCTTCGCCTCAAATTTTGACGAATTAACATCCCCGTAATTTATGTTTATTAAAGTTACAGTTACAGATGTAATTAAGATTAAATAAAATTATAGTTTAAAAAATTAAAAAAACACGCTCAAACAAAATGAACTAAAAGTTAAAAATAATCTTTGGATGACAAGTATATAAAGTAATTGACCAAACACTTAATTTTACTGCAATAAAAAAAAGCGTGAGGGGCTGCCATTTACATTTTTGCATGGATAACAAGTGGAAGAAATTTAAAACAACTGATAAGAACACCTCCCCCCTCCCCCACGCTTTTTTTCATTACAGTAAAATTAAGTATTTGGTCAATTACTTTATATACTTTTAATCCAAAGATCATTTTTAACTTTTTAGTTCATTTTGCTACAAAAAAGGGTTTTTTTAGTTTTTAAAACTATTATTATTTTCAAATAAGATTTATATACTAAATATTGCTAACACTTGTAACTCTTAAATGAAATCTTTGTGCGCGTGTTCGATTTTTATAATCGAATGTATCTTAGTATTCTATTGCATTATTTGCATCAGACATTTTGAATGCTTTCTGGTAAATTCATGTGCAAACATTGTTACACTCCGCAGCTCTGATTTGTACGCTGTAAGTAATTCTAATAAACCACTGGCTATTTGTCCAAAGGAAAGTTGGACCCATAAACAAGTTAAGCTAATAAAAGCGTGTTAATTCGAATAAACTAATAACTTATCGTTAATAAATTAATTTGATTATAGAATATTGCATTGTCCTCGGCTCTGAGGTTGCATTCCAAATTTTAAAAGAATCCGATCACAAAAAGTGGGCGAAAATTGAGTTGCAAGATTATAAATTTAATGTCGGTGTAGACGGGATTAGAACGCACGCCCAATGATTATCGGAGGTGGACGTCAGCGAAGACCCACGCCTTAGACCGCTCGGCCACAACGCTCATAAAATGGTGGAATGTACTAACAGTAATAAGCCACTAGCTCTTTATCCAAAGGAGAGTTACTCACAAATATACAAGTGAAGCTAATAAAAGTGTGTTAAAATGAAACTAATCCAACCTCTATTATTGCGTTACAGCATTTTTATTTATTTATTTTTTGGATGCACCAAGCTCTTTCTTTGTATTTTAACTAAATACATTATTTTAGCAAAATTTCACTTATTTAATAAGAGTGACTCTCAATCACAAAAATAAATTGCATATGGATTTTTCCTATCTCTAATTTTTCTATCAATTTAATAAAGATCGGAACATTGCTTCGACCTCGCGATCAAATTGCATGCTAATTTTACACCATTACTACCGAATAATATTTGCGCGTAAGAGTCCCTCGAACTTCGATGCCAGCTTCCATACATTGAAGATTTGAACGAAACTGGAGCATCAAAGATGGAGGGAATTCGGCACGGCTGTCGTTTGCTTCCCAGCATCTGTGAAAGGAGGGTGGAGGAGGGGTCGTCTGGACACACAAGAGGGAACCTTAAGCTATGTGGTTCACGAATGGATGAATTTGCATAGGTGTGCGTTTCAATTATGCGGGAGCTTCGATTTGCGGGCTACTCTGATCAGCTGGTAATTAATGAAGCAAGTACCGCTAGTAAGATAACTGCAGTATTTATCAGTTATCTGGGTGAAGCACCCGATATTTAAACATTTCAGTGGGATATTGATGCTTTTTGAGCAATAATGAGGCATTTGAGCATTTGGGGAGTAATTCTGAATGGAAAATTAAGAAATTATCAACAATGAATAACATTGCACAGTTCTGGAAAAATACTAAATATTGTAAGGTGTTTCACAATATCAGGAAAATTCAAACCAGATTTTGATGTCTACTAAATTAGTCATTTGCATGAAGCAAATACTTAAGAGAGCATCCATAAATTTCACCTTTTCAACTAACAAATTATTTTATTGTTACTCCTTCAAAGACCTCAAAATGTACTTAAAATGATTTGATTTGAGTAAGTTGTAAGTTGAAGCGATACATTTTACCTAATTACATTTGTTTTATTTTGTTCTTCAGTACATCCTAAAAATATTTAAAAAAAAAAAGATTTCCATTGAAATCACTAAAATCCTTTTTTTGGGGGGATGAGAGGGGGGGACTTTCGAAAGAAATTAATTCTTGGAATGTTGCTTTAATATTTCTTTGAAAATTATAACTAATATATCGTTACATTGAATAAGAAGAAAACTATTTTTATGCAAGCATACTTTTGCTGCATTAGAGTTACATTGATAAAAGTAGCATATAATTCTTAAATTTAGGAGGGTTTTTTTTTTTTTTTTTGGACATTGTTCAAGTCCAGCACAAAATCTTTTTAATACTAATATATTTTTATGCCTTATGAAAAAGAGGAAATTTATTTCATCTCCACTGAATAAGTAATATTGATTCTAATATGTATCCTAATTGCTTTTGTAATTGGTATTATGAAAATCGTTTTTACTGTCACATGAAATGTAACGACATCACCACGTTAAACACAATATTCTGAAATTATTTGTAACAATAGAAATGGCTGAGTCGATTCTGATTCTCGTATTCACTTCGATGCTGTTTTCAACTCGATCACGTGACACATATATTCGAATGAGAAATCGGATATGATTTTCCAAACGTAACTAGCAGAACCAACAAAATAAAAGTTATATAGGGCGCGAGAACTGCTCCTCTGTCGATCAAAAAATAATTAAATCCTGATGTTTTAAAAAACTGTTTTTCACAACCGAAAGAACTAAATTTACAGAAACTAAACCTTACTATTTGTAAGCACTGACTGTTATGTGCTCCAAATAGTTGAAAAACAAATATTTTTACATAAATAAATAAAATTAGACATTAGGGAACTACGGCGATCAGTTTGCTATCGCTCAAAAACTCATTGAAATTGCAACCACTTCTATTCAGATCGAACGGCGACCCAAACTCGCGGCTCTTGTTCATCGCGTATCAATTACATCATTGTTTTCAAGCAAGTGTAGTACAATAGTATGAGCAAAATAACAATATATGCTAGGTATTTAATTTTTCGGCCTAGTTGATCTTCCCAGAATAAAACCATTTTCTCCCTGTCAATTGTGTCAAAATATTCCCCATTATTCGGCAGCTACTTTAAACTTAAATTGCTTTTGTTGAAAAAAATGCGGTCCAAAAACGTTTTTTTTAAAGTAGGAACATGCGGCAAAATAAAATAGCAGGACAAAGTGAAATGGTGAAATCTTTAATCTGCTTTTAGTTCCACTTATCTGGTATTATTTTAAATATATAGTAGCATATGTTGGCTATTCCAGTCAGGATAAAAATACCACCGAAGATTAAAGCATTTGGTAACACTATAGGCAATTTTTAAAAAAATGATACTCATATTGTAATATATTGTTGTAAGTCAAAAATTATTTTTTTTACTATAAAAGGATAACGCTCTTGTTATTAACATTTTAAATATTAATTGAGACCTCCTAATATTATATGCAGTATTAAGTTAGTTAATATTAAGCTTATTTGTATTTTAAATGAATTGTACAATTAGTCAAGTACATACGGGGCAAAGTGAAATAGTTTGTTTCATTTATTCACTTAATTATTTATCATTACCCTTACGTTTTCATTTATTAATCAATTCATTTACATTCCTTCATTTAGTAATTCATCTATATTTATTCATTCATTCACTTATTATCTTATTCACTCATTCTGTTACTCGCTCATTTATTTTTCTTCATACATTAAATGATTTATTCATTTAATTATTTGTTTATCGTTTCATTATCTTTTCAACTCATTATTTACTAATTCTTTTGATCAAAAATATGCTTCACAATCGAAAAAAAAATATTTCATTAGAAAAATATTTTTTTTTTTCACTTTGCCCCATGAAAAAAAAAGATGAAATTTTTCCACTCTTTTTTTTTTTTTTTTTTGAAGCCTCAAATTATAGCTAAAAATTAAAAATACTGTTTCAAAGCAAGTTTTATCATAAAATATATTGTTCTTTCTTTATTACTGTTATTTTCAAAACAAATTTCCGATTTGTTCATTTTGAAGAAACTCAGTCATCTTAACCATTTCACTTTGCCACACTGTCCCCTATTCACTTAAGTATTATTTTAATCTACTGCCGTGTTTAATCTGTTTCAGCCTTTGATTGAAATTTTAAACGAGGATTATAAAATTCAGCCCTACTTTTCTACCTGATAAAGCATTAAAGATTTCATTCGCTGCAAACCTCGATACCATCATTTTGTTTTCAGAACCAGTCTAAAGCAGTAAACTAAACTCCTCTCCTCTGTTCTGAGTGCAAGAGATAGAACTAGTATCCTTGGTAGATGCTGCGATACAGCATGATTTAGAAAAAAAAATTAGTGAAAGCTTACCTAGGACCAGAACGTTAAACGCGTTTTACTCAAAACTTAAAAAAAAAAAAAAAAACTTACATCGCTTTTCTTCTCATTATGTGTTTCGTTTAACTCTAATAATCTACTTAAGTGAAAATTTAATCGATAATAACTTTATTAATATCTAAACTGAGTCATAACGCTGTTCTAAAGCTGCCCTCGAGCAACAAGTAAAGTAATCATTAATGAATCGAACAGATAATTAGACACAAGCATCAGAGAGAAAGTGTTAAGTACGAAGGCATTGCAAAATGTTTCGTAACTTTTAAGCTACGCCAGTTTCAGATATTGATGCTCCTTTGATAACAACTAGTCTGGGCAATCTTATATTCGAAGAAAAACTAGGAATTCGAGTTTAATGACATCTAAAAGGATTCTACTTTGAATGTAAATGTATTCTGCGTGAAATAGCTCAGTCCTTGGCGTATTTCCAAACGGTACATTTTGGTATTCACAAGAACAGTTGACGCATTGGATTTTATTAAAAAGCAGGTGCCATGCTCAATTAAGTTATTTTGCTGACACATAAAGAATATCCTTTTATTAAGGTCGGAAGCTACTTTTTTCTTAGTGAAAATTAAATTTTTTACACAATACCGTCATAAGTTTTGAATTGAGCATTAACTTTGCTGAAAAGTGCTACGGAGTTAAATATTTTGGTATTTGTGGTACATGTATTTAAGTTTCATAAGCATTTTCTGCAGATTCTAAATTTCAGCATTTCAGTTGTTAAAACTGGTGGATAAAATGCAAAATTTGCCACTGTCAGAATGTAAGTGTTAAAGCATTAATAAGTAACATTTTAATCGTTAAAACTATTACATTGGCAGTTACAATGACTTTCAAACAATGAATGGCCCAAGAAATTAACAGTACGTTTAGGCTGAAAATAAATATAAAGAGAAAAATACGTAAATCAAGCACAAAACTGCTAAATATCCATACAACGTGTTTTGGGGTGACGAGAAAACTAATATGCCTAGTAAAAATAACTTGAGTTTTATTATTCGTCTCAAGTAAGACTCATACCTTAGCCATAGGTTTTATTTCTGTAACCCCTATACACATATTTTCAATTTCATTTTATATTGATGTTCAATCTACATTCAGTTTCCGCAAAGAGAAAATGACTCATCGCTTGATATTTGTTCAATTTAATGTTGTTTTATCATCCTAAATTTTAATGAAAAAGATTTAAAAAGCAGGATTTCATCTCAATTCGAAGAAAATATTCCGAATTAGTCCATCCTCATATATATATAATAGCCAAAGTCACTGATCAAGTAACGATTTGACGCCACCAACAACGAGACTCGCTATAAAATAGATGAACTTGTGTCCATCAATCCCTACCTTAGTAGAAAACCGTAGGTTATAACTGATTAGCATGGGGAAATTATTTCGTTGTTGGGGCACCTAAAATTCTGTAATATCATTTAAAAAGTAGTATCCCTGCAAACTAATAGGCGTCCAAAAGATTGAAAAATGCACTTGACGTTTAATGTAGCTGATACTATCCAAACAACGTATGAGGTAGTGAGAAGCAAAGGGATGCAAGTGGCAAAATTTAAAATTTCGATATAACCATTCCAAATGGTAGGTGAACCTCTCCTCTGTCTTGGGGCAAAAGATTGTATTAGTAGTCCTGGTAGGTGCTGCTGTATATCATGATTTAGAAAAAAAATCAATGAAAGCTTACCTAGAATCTGAACTTTAAACGCGTTTGAAAATTAAAATAGTCCACTTGCATCCCTTTGCTTCTCACTACCTCATATATGCTCAATTGAGGCAGTGAGAAGCAAAGGAATGTAAGAGGACCTTTTAAAGTTTTGATTAAAACGCGTTTAAAGATAACATCCTAGGTAGGAGTTCATTGGCTTTTTTTCCTAAATCATGCGATACAGCAGCAACTACCAGGGTTACTATTACCCTCTCGTGCCCCAAGACAGAGGAGAGGTTCACCTACCATGTGTACTAGTTATCTCCAAAATATTAATTTTGCCACTTACATTCCTTTGCTTCTCATTGCCTCAATTGATCTTAAGCATGCCGCATAATGTCACGACGTGAACGCTAACAATTCTCTGCATCTTAAAAATCCACCGACTGGAATCGCGATCGAACCCACAACGGGCATGAGAGGCAAACACCTATCCACTACGCCATTCTGCTGGATCTAAACTTTATAAATTATTTAAAACTATTTCTTTTTAAAGTGCACAGTACAACCTCAAAATGCGACAAAAAATTGTTACGAGTTCCGTAGTTTAAACAAGAAAATACTGGAAATCAAAAACTGCGGAAAGATCATGTTTAAAGCACAACTTGAACCTTCAGGGAGGAAGGAAAAAGCAAAGAAGTAAAAATACGCACTAGACAATAGACTTTACAGCAATACTTGAACTATGCTATTTACGCGCACATTGGATTTGCATTGGTTTCCGTTTTAATCATGAGAACGCATCGATTTGGAGGCTGCTCTGAGCGGCTGATTAATTAATTGAGCAAGCCTCCCATTAAGATATCCATTGTACTCCTCCATAAGCATCACAAAACGCTCAATATCTTCAAACTCTATGAATCATTACGAGAATTTCATAATGTGATGAACAAGTCCATTTTTGACAGGAATAGTACCAAATGCGTAATTTCATGACGCTAATAAGCTGTCCGTTTTATGTTGTACTCCAGTACAACCAGAGATTCTAAAATTGGAGTCTTTTCTTGTATTTCGAAACCCCTCCTTAAAATAACACATTTATTAGCGTCATTGATATCACCGTGGTATTGTGGGTTATAGGAAGAATATTTATGAGGTATCCTTCACAAAATGCAGAAATATTCACTGAAATAGAAAACTATTTTTTCCAGAATTATTCAATAGTGAGACAAATTTTATCATTCACGGCAACTTTCCTCGCTAAGTCAGTAACTCATACTGAAATCTTTCAAAGTTTTCTTCTACTTGATCAAAGGTTTACTCTGAGCATTTTTCTCGAAACAATGTCGCCAAATACGACTAAAATTTCGTTAGATTTGAGCCTGAGTTTCTTAGTTTGTAATGCAAAGTATATAGTGTGTAATGCAAAGTGTATTGCATGCAAAGTATACAGTTGTGTCGAAAAATAAACGTGCAATAAGGTATAAAAACAAATATAAACGTAAATAAAATTAGTTAAGTTGCAAACTGGCGTTTTGTAAAAAAAAAAAAATAAGAAAAGCGCAAAATTTCAAGATTTGTCGAGAAATAGTTCACGCAATTTCACCGTCTGGATCCATCTACAAATCTTGTGCAAAACTTCTGACATCCATTTCTGACTGTGAAACTAGCTAAATTTGGCGACTTTTTATAAAACTTTGGCAGACTTTAAAACCTCATACTTCGAGAACGGGGACACGAGGGAAAATCAATTATGCGTCCAGAAAGATATTTTACAATGCTCTTTCTAATGCTACTTATAATTATTTTTCAGTATATATGGTGTGGTTTCCCGGTGGATCCAAAAAATTAAAAATCCAAAAACTAAAAAATCTAAAATCCAAAAGTAGACCATTCCAACAACAACGAACATTTTGTCCCGCACGTGGCAGCTCATAAGTAATAATTTTTAAATGTATTGATCAAATGTTTTTCAGAAGAGGCAACATATACGTTTGTGATCTCTTAAAAAACAAAATATTGTACATTACACTTTTAAAGTATTACTTTTTAACGAAATATTTGAACTGTCACGTGCAGGAAAAAAATGGCGGATTTTTTCATGGAATGACTTAATAAGAACTATTATGACCGAATTCCCCCCCCCCCTCTATCTCTTAAGGAGGTATATTTTGGCTGCTCAGTTGCCATGCACAAAGTTGAAAATCGTCCAAATCGTCTGAGAAATTCGAAAGAAGTACGTATACGACAAGTAGAAGTGTCATAACATCGTGAAAAAAACGTTTTCAGATAAGGATTAAAATATTTATTTTAAAAAAAAACATGTTCAAATCTGAGGTAGTATTTTAATGATTTTTTACCGGCGAAAGCCTTTATAAACCCCCTGCGTATAAAATACATAGAATAAAGAAAAAGGACAGTAGCTCCGGTCAACTCTCACCCTGTCCACTTCCGCATTGAGAGAGCGGAAGAGAGAAGGGGGTGTACCGGACATGAGAAACCTTAAAGGATGCGAGTCACGCTTTGCCGAATTTGCATTGGTTTGCGTTTCAATTATGCGGACGCATCGATTTGCAAGCAGCCCTGATCGGTTAATTAATGGAACAAGCACCCCCATTAAGTTGTCCACCACGTTTATCTAAAAGCAGTACAAAAGCTCTATATTCACGAACTACATTAAATTGAGCAGCGTACAGTCTGCTGAACTAGTTGGAAGGATTTTTCTTTTTCTTTTAAAGCAGTGCTTGCTTTTTCCTGGTGTCAGTTTGGATGTGAAAACTTCTTAATCGTTGCCAAAAATAAAAACGAGTAACAGGGAATATAAAGTTATTCGAAAATAAAGTTTGTAAAAAAAAAAACGTGTGTCGTAAAAACACTCAATCGAAGGGAAACTTTTATCTTTTCTTCTTTTTTACTTTCTGAAATGTCACTTCCGCATGTTTTCTCTCACGTAACGCTCTTGTTCTTTCTGTGCCTGACTTAGGCATATTTACAGTAAAATTGTATATTTTAATGTAGAAAATATATTATAAACGACGTGAAAACTAAACAATAATGGAAATTCGCGTTTTAGTTGTTTCCAAAAACAATGAAACGTAATAGTAAAGTTAATAATTATAAAATTCATTTGTTAATAAAATTAAACAAACTGATTTCAAGGTTGAGCGTAGGAAATGTGGATTACGCTTTTAAACTTATTACTTGACTTGAATCAAAGAAATATTCGAAAACCTGCAATATTTAAAAGTTATGTCCTAAATTGAATATGATAAAACTATATTTGGGGCAAACCTAACCTGATAGCATTGTGAAGGGTGTGCAGATTCTAGTCACAGCACTATGATGCTGCCGTGTTAGGTTTGCCCCAACTATAGTATGTTGTGGCTATCCCGAAACTTTCTCCTATATCTATGTGATGAATTCCTGGATCTAACATACAACTGCTCATGTAAGCGCTACTGCGAAATTTTGCGATCCTCAAAAGCGGAAAGATATCGATAATTGGAAAATTGGCAATCTTAGTTCATCAGAGTTAAATTTTGGGACCAATGCCTTTACGAGGAATGTTTTTTCTTTTGCATGCGTAAATAAAAAGTAGGGAAATATTTTACTATGCATTCAGGTGACTCGAGCTTTTTTTTTTTTTTTTTTTAATTAATAAAGTGGTTCAATGGGGTTGTTTCCTTCAGTCAAAAGTAGTATTTTTAGCCACTGAAATTGATAGAATAAGCAAAAAAATAAATAAATAAGATGGACCAAGAAAATACTTTCATTTTCCAAAAAGTTATTTTTTATTTATTTTTTAAAATTTCCGATTTTGCAAACTAGGTGTGGTCTTGATGACGTCACAAATGATGCTCTTTGGCGCAGTTTGTACCGCGTTTCCACGTTATGATAATCAAGAAGCGAATTAAAATTGCGCTCTACGCTTGCTGTCAACCATATCGCTGCCAATACATGTGAGTGAAGATGCGAATTAAATATTTTGCTCTGTGAATGGCAACACAGAATGGCATTTCATCATTTGTGATGTCATCGGCAAGAAATGTAAACAATGAAAACGCATCATTTAAAATATATTTTTTTTAACTATTAAACTTAGTTGAATTATTTAAAAAATGGTCAGATGCTATGTTTTTAAGCATGCTCTTTCAGAAAAAAATACTTTTAAAATTTTTGAAACGATCCCATTGCCCTCCCAACGTGCACTATGAATTTTCAGGGTGCGTCTCAGGTGAGAAGAAAATAAAATGAAGCTTTGAAAAAAGTTAGACGTAAAGAAAGAGAACAGAGTGAAAGTGTTTCTATGCCAAAACGTACTTGAAGATATGAAGTTTTTCTTCTTTTGTTGACGGCAAAAGCGTAGAAGTTGAACCATGTTTGGGACATATAGTTGATTTTAGAGTACCAGGACGAAGGATATACCTCTCACTATCTATGGTTTTCTTTAAGAAGAATAAAAAAGTGAAGAAATTTTAACGTTTGAGTTCCCGAAAGTTGCATCTATAAATATCTAATGTGAATATGGTGCACTTTAAACTAAATCATAGAACAGATCATTTGTTGGAGAAAAAAAACATTGTTAAATTTTAAAATCTAAATAGTTTTCAATAATTCTAATTTTGTTATATTATTATTATTTTTTTTAACTTTTTGTCTACATATAAGCTTAGTTACAAAATCTGCATTGAAAAGCTAATGTGTGATTAAAAACGGTATGAAAGAGAAATATTGATTTTTTTCTTCAGGTTTTATTTGATCCATGGATGATCCTAGTGCTGTCACTGGTAATCATCATCAAAGTGTTTCATTGTTATTTCTTAGAAGTAACTGATATTTTTTTTCTTTTTGCAAATCAAAAGTAATACTTTTTCTTCAGCAGTTTTGCTTTCCTATCCCTTTTTCTTTAAATTATTCTACTCTTTCAAATGAGGTTTCTAAAGTTTTTTCTTAGGTGAACTGGCAACAGTATCTTCCATCTATATAATTCTACAAGGAAAAGGAGTAATCAATGAAAGATAACAATTCTGAAAGAAGAAAAAGGAATCAGAAAGAGATTAAAATAAAAGAGAGAAATAATACAGAATATAAAATGAAAGCGTAAAAAGAAAACTGTACAGACCTTGAAAAAATCTCAATGTACTTTTAGGACAAAACAAAAAAAATCCTTTCTTTTGATTCCCTATAGTTGGGGCAAACCTAACATGGTAGCGTCGTAATGCTGTGGTTAGGATCAGCGTAGCCTTCACAATGCTGCCAGGTTTGGTTGGTTTATCCCCAGTTTCACCGACAATTTTAATTTCCTCCCCTCTTGAATATATCAAAAGGTATGACTAAAACTGAAAAACAGGGGGGGATGAAATGTTGGCCAAACGTGGAAGACACCGTTAGATTTTCTCCAACTGTAGAAAATTTTTAGTTTGTTCACAAATAATGTTCATTTACTGGGATACTGCATTATTTTCAATTTAAAATCTCAAAATCGGAGCTGTGGAGTTGGAGGGAAAGGGACTCGTTCCGACTTTGGGATCAGAGAGCCTTCGACTCAGACTCATTTGCACCAAAATCAACCCGACTCCGGATCCACGACTCAGATTTTTGACTCCGCAGCCCTGTCAGAGTTGCGAACTCTAAGAGAAAATGGCAGATCCCGATTCCAAACATTAGAGTTTTCAATCCTTATACTTCTGACTACGATTCTTGACCTTTTACTCCGGAATCAGTTCGATTCCATTTCGACTCTTTACCCCAGAATCAGTCTGACTGACTCTTGACTCTTTTACCTCATAATCACTTCGACTTCGATTCCACAGCCTTGCTAAAAACTCCTGAAGCAGAGTCACCTGAAGTTGTTTTTAAACAATAACTTATCAACCTAAATGACTTTACTGGCATTTATCGATTCAATAGTTCTCAACGATATTATGTATTTCTGAAAAATAAAACTATGAATAAGTTTTTATTTATACGTAGTAACTACCCAAAAGTCAGATTGCCCATCACAAATAATAACTTTACAGACCACAAAATAAAAATAGCACCAAGTTCTTAACAATGCATTCAAACGTTGACTTGATTCTTGATATCCAACCGCTCTCTACCAAACTTCAAATGCAAATGAACAAAGAGAATCGAAGGATGAAGAGCACCTCTAGTCCGGCACACAGGTCTACTCCTGCATCCGGGAACTAAGGAAGGGTGGAAGAGACAGCCCGGACGCAAGAGAAAACTATAAAGGCTGCTGCTCACGCATGGTCGCATTTGCAATGGTTTGCATTTCAATTATGCGGGCGAATCGATTTGCGGTTTGCCATGATCGGTTGGGTAATTAATGGAGCAAGCACGCTTATTAAGATATTTGGCATATTGATCAGTAAACAGAATTAAAAGACCGCAAATTCTTGCTCACAAAATCGTCTTCGCGTGTTTGGTTTAGAGTAAGTTTTATCAAAGGTTCAATTCGTTCATAGCCGAATATTTGAAATGTTATTAATTCCTTCACCTTTTTTTTTCTTTTTGCACAATGATGTGAAACATAGTTTCCAACTTAGTATTTTAACGGTATCCCCTATTTTTTACCTACACGAAATGTCCTTCAAATCAGTTTTTTCAGTCTTTACCTAGTCAGTACCTTTTACCTAGTCAGAAAAATAAGAATGAATTTTTAAGAATGTACAAATTTGAGGAATTTCTAAAATATGAAATTAAACTTCACTTGTTCAAAAACATTTATCAGTTGGGATCTTTTTATTCATTTTATTTTATTTTTTTTTTTTGAACATAGTCTAGAACCTCTATATGGCTATTGAAGTACATATTGTTTAAAAAATGTAGCCGCTCGTAATCCCCTAATATTTGCTTTCCTTATTTTGGGAAATTTCAATTATTGTGGGTTTACTACGATTTAAAATGTTACCAAATTTTCGGTAATTGTTTTGGGATACCTTGGAGGGTGTTCCTCCTCCCTACCTTGTAAAGCTGTGTGTTACTAAGTTTCGTCGAAGAGATAGTATCTCCAAATACTGAGATACTTCTGGTGACTATAAAATGATGCTACCGTTTGTTTGAAATTGTACGCAAAATCAAATTACTGGAAGTTTTTGTGCTGTTTATGGATTTTTTTAATTTAGTTGGTGGATTTTTTTTTACATGATAGCAAAAGATTTAAAGATTTTTTTAATGGTGATGTTTTGGTTACATGGTAAAAACCGAGATACAGTATTATTGCGTAGTTCTTAGCTTAAAAACAGCGACAGTTGAAAAAATCGCCAAATGCCTTAGCTATTGAAATATTAAAATCTTTCCACAAAAAAAGGTTAGCGAGATTCCTGCTGGTCGATTGGATAATGAGTAATTGTCAAGTCAACACAAATAAATAAAACAAAAAACTATTCATTGCATCGAAGTTGCATTAAAATGGAAAATAATCATTCAAATCCATTTATTATTTGCCGTTCTTGTGCAAAAATGTTACTTTAAGATTTGACTTGAGAAAAAGCCTTGAACAGTCAGACGAAAAGCAAAAATATTCAACAATACATGAATTGTCGCTGTCGACAGGGAGTTGAGATGATACACTAAATACCGAATTGGGTTGATGACAGCCTTCGATCATGGAATTAAAAAACGTTTTCCTTGTTTTTTATTCTACTTAGAAATTTTGAACTAATGCCATCTTCAACAGAAAAATCCGAGTTTTCGATGGACATATAATGTTAATATGTGCAAGTATTTTTCACCCCCATATTAGAGAATTTGTATGAAAATTGTTATATGGGGGGGGGGGGTTTGTCCCCCATAATGGGACGAAAACAACCTTAAGTGTTATTCTGATGCATAAGCTATTTTATTGTAAAGTTTCATTAAAATCCATTCAGTAGTGTTTGCGTTAAAGAGTTACAAACATCCATCCTCACAAACTTTCGCATATACAATAGTAGTAAGATTTTTTGCCATTTGCATTTTAACTATGAAAAACCATCACACACACACAAAAAAAATCATACAATAATTAAGACTGCATGTTTAATTTTTCTTTTTTCTTGAATTCAAAAGCGTTGAATAATGAAGAAATAATATTTTATATTAATGACTACTGGTAAAAGCACTTATTTTGGTAAGGCCTTCGCAATCGCAAAAATTTAAGCCTCGCGATTTTTTTTTTTTTTTTTCAACTTTCGGTTATGTTTATATCAACTTCGCGATATTTTCAACTCACGAAATGAGAGTAATCTTCATTTTTGCGAAAATTACGACTTGTGGACGTAAATACATTTACAGTATTCATTAAGGTTGACAAATAATATAAAGTATGAAGCAAAAGGAATGTAAGTGGACTTTTTAAAGTTTTAAGTAAAACGATTATGAAGATAAGATACTCGGTAGGCTTTTATTGAAATATTTTCCTAAATCATTCTGTATAACAGCACCTACTACAGCTACTAGTACTATCTCTTTCCACAAGACATAGGAGAGGTTTACTTATCATTTCAACTGGTTATCTCCAAATTTTTAAGTACGGCACTTGCATTCCTTTGCTTCTCACTGCCTTAAATATAAGATTTACTTTTTATAAATTAATTATAAATATCTTACTTTTATATTATTTTAACAAGACTTCCCAAGCAAACAAAATTTATAAACACTCTAAATTTATTGATGCTTGATAGAAAACAAGGTCAATATTAACTATTAATGTCATGACACGTTCGATAATTCGTTCCATCTCCATCTCCTACATTTTTAACAAAACCCAAAGCAATTCGGAAAAGCCCGTCCTTAAATCTGCATCTCGTATCTTTCCCGCGCCTTTTCCCTGGCACTTAAACAACATTTAAAATCCATTTGAGCAATTAAAGTTCTGTGTGTATCACATCATTTGTTTAAACCGTACGCTTTTCATTTTTTCCAACCTATTTGCTCAACTATCCTTCCCTCTCTCATTAAGAGGCAAGAATAACACGCAATATCTTAACCAAGCCGTTTATTCTGAAAAGTATTCCTCTTGTGAATGTAAAGTTTATCTTTTTAAATGAGTCTCATTTTGTTCATTTTCGCTGTAGATTTATTACGCAAACTTTTCTTTCCTGCTTCTGAATGGATGGCGACATTTAAAAAAAAAAAAAACTGTCAGCACGTTGAATGCATTGTTTGTTTTAAACATATTGCACCATAGGCACTTAGGTATAACATATAAAGTGCCTCCTCCATTAAATTAGCACTCGTGTCTGCGTAATTTAAACTCAGAGAAAAAAAAAATTAAATTATTCACAGCGATTAAGGTGTGATTATGGTTTGCCTGACTTGAAATCAGTACAGTAGACCCTGTAAAGTTGACCACCCTTGTAAGTTGACCACCTGTTTAAATTGACCGCTATTTTCAGGCACAGAATTAGATCTATATCATATAATTCAACCTCTATAAGTTGGCCACCAGTTTAAGTTGACCGCTAAAGTAGTGCAACACAAGCGGTCAACTTACACAGGTTTCACTGTACTGGTACGTTTGACGTGTAACTGACTGACATTTTTGAAGCAAAAATATTCATGCAAAATATATGTTGTGCAAACGATCTTTTGCAATGGGATATTGTATTTTTTAATCTGAATTTAATGGTATAATTGAACTCCCGAAATACTTTGGATGTTTTTATATATTTATTTAAAATATGATAAATGACTGACATCCTAAAAAGAAGTTCATCAGTCAGTTACCATGCTTTTAACAGTCGTCCAAAATGTATTTTGAGAATTTAGCTATACCATAGAATTTAGCCTAAAAAATACAATTATACAATATTCCATGGGAAAAGATTGCTTTTACAATGTGAATTTTGTGTTGAATATTACAAAATACGTATTGTTTTGTTTCAAAAATGTCAGTCAGTTTTACCTGCGGAATTGCCCTATTAATATTAAATATTCGGGGACAGCTTAAAAGGGAATTACTTTGCTTAAAATTAGAAATGATTTATAATTAGAAATGGTTTTTAATTAAATAAATTAAATAAATAAATACCTTTGTGCAGATAAATAAGAGGAAGTAACCTACATTTTATCGTGCAAAATTATGTTACTACTGACACGTGTTTCGAGGTTTGAAAGAACCAGTTTTTCAATGTAAAGCAGTGAGGTTTCGAATGTAAAGACATCCAGTAAAAGGCTTTTACCGGATATCTTTCAGTCCAAAAATTCACTATTTTGCATTGAAAAATTAGTTCCTTTAAACTTCGAAACACGTATCTGCAGTTGTCTAATTTTGTGCGATAAAATGTATGTAATTTCCTTTTACTTCTCTGCACAAAAGTATTTATTTATTTAAATATAAACCATTTTTAATTTTAAGCAAAGCAAGTCTCTTTTAAGCTGTCCCACACCAGTCAATATTAATTAGGCAATTCCGAGAGTGCAGTTGTAAGTAACTTATGGTTTATGAAAGTTCGGTACGTTTTAAATTTTTTTTTTTTTTTTTTTTTTTTTTTTTACAGAATAAAAAATTTAAAAATCAGTTGAAAGACCGATTCAACCTAAGTCAAAATAAATATTTTCTCTGAAGTATCCTGATAAAATATTTTCAAGTGAGTTTTAAATTTTATTCAATCTATTGCTTCTTCAACAATGCCCGATAACGCACAAACCTTGAGCTGAAGTACTATTTAACTGAATCTAATTTAGCAATCGGTATTACAAAGATAATTTTGATGTGATTAATCCGGGTTCAATACATTTTAACAATGTACAGCTATAAGGAAACCTCAAACATACGCTATTAACCCTCTGAATGTTTAAACATGCTATTTCCACACACTTTTGACGCTCATTTTCTTATCAGATGGTGCGCACCTGGGTTCTTACGATCCGAATTCTTACGATCGCACAACGAATTCAATTTAGCAGAGAGATGGCTTGAGCCAAGTAGGAGCTCAAGGAATCTTTTAGATGCCTCATAATCATGCGGCATGGGCGCTGACGATTTTCTGAATCACGAAAATCCACCGACTGAACAACTGGACCACGGGTCTGGAACCCGCGATCAAAGGCGTACGAGGACAATGCATAACCACCGGGACTCTTTTCAACGTATACTTAAATTTTCATTCCGTTATTTCATCGTTTAAATTTTCAAAGTACAGTAGACCCACATTTCACGCGGATTTGATTCAACGCGGTTTAAGATTTGACACCTTTCTTTTGTTTTACGCGAATGAGTTTTGATTTTATGTGCATACGATATTGTAAAATTTTCCCTCTTTCAAATTCCTAATTCTTGAAACCGCAGATAACACCTACTAAACAGATTTTTGACGGGCTAATAAGCGAGCTTGGGCCAATGGAGACAAATTTTGCGATTGGTTCCAGAGCTCTTCCCGAAAGTAAAGTTATTAAACTCACACAATTCAGAGCTCACTGGAAGAAGAGCTTATAGAAGTGATAAAATAGAACAAAACTAACGAGGCTACCGACATCGATGACACTCAAATGCTTTCACATGGAAAATTTTCAGCCTTCCCTTGTCAACGGCAAATGATCTGTCTGATTTTTTAGTGAAGTAAGATCCCGTCATGGAATTGACGCAAGTTATCATGGATGTGTTAATGCTTAAAAAAAAGAACAATGAAAAACAAATAATGACTGCCAAAAGACTACCATATCCAGCTCTTTTTACTATAAATACTAAGTAAAATCATGTTTTCTTTACACACGTTGTGCACATGTTTGGAAAAAGTTCCCATTGAACGTATTATACACTTATCCTTCACTAAAATGAAATTTTTTTCTTTTTTTTAATTGATAGACACCTATTTTAACACTACTATTAAGTCTTAATTTACGCGGTTTTGGTTCACGCTGCATTTCCGTGGAATGTAGCCCCCGCGTAAAACGAGGGTCGACCGTATTGTATTTTCTATAGTTACTGACAGCTAGGACTTTTACAAGCCACATACATTCTATTTCAATCAAAAAAAAAAAAAGTCTTGGAGACGGTGTTTTTTTTTTTTTTTTTTTAACGGGAAAATACATTTTTAAAGAAACTTGAATCTTGTGGGAAGAATGCTAAGAAAGACTTTATTACATTGAACCTTCTCGTAAGATTTCGCTTCCTTTTCTAATGCAATTCGTGCAAATTAAAATACATTTTTACATTAACCTTTTGCTTAGAAAATTTTGCATATTTCGAAGCGACTGCTTCAAAAAATATTGAACAGAAACATAACAAAAATTAACTGAAGAAGTATCAATAATTACATGAACTTAATAATTTTTCAAAAATCAGAAACCGAAAAATGTCAAAATATCTCGACCGAACAGAACCGAGGCCCGCCTTTCCCACTTCCAAAAGAACACCACCGCAACAAAGATTCCACTTCCTGCAAAGATAAATCTCCGGATATTTATAACGCTCGTGGCAATTACAACTCCCTTCACGCTATAGTTATTTGAATGGAAAAGCTGCCGCACTCTGCAGTAGTTATCACAATAAAGAGAATAATTAACGTTAATTAGCGAGGCGGATGCTTGCTGCTTCATTAAATATCGTGGCGCTCGCAAGCAGTCCCGCCAGCAATTTCCGAACTCCTCGATAAGAGGAGATTATGAGGATGACGCGCCGACGAAAGGGAGATGTCATCATTTCTTTTGTTCGACCACTTTGCTTTAATTCGTTCACGGGTTCCTCTCTGTTTATCTTTAAACTACGAAGTGTCACTGCTATCGCGGGGTGATTTTAAAAAGCCAAATATGTAAATAAAATCATAAATAAACAAGGAAACTTCTTAATCTTCATATAAACAATAGCCGATGAAAGAGTAACCCACGTGTTTCAACAACGAAACTCGCGCTTAAGGAATGATAATTTGATAATATGTTTTGGTAATGCTTAACATGCTTTATTGTGACAAGGCCGAACTAGATCCGGTAACTTAAGTGTTTTATTGGTAAGATTGTGTCATTTCAGAGGAATGAAGAAACAAAAAAGTGGTCAATAATGAACGCTACCTACTGGAGTTAGGTTACAATTTCAACTATCAAAATATCACCTAACTGACAATGGCTTAGTTCAAATGTAGAAACAATTTTCACCCGTCATACCATGACTGATGATTTTTTAGTATGAAAAATAAAATCCAAAATAAACGAGGAAACTTCTAAATTTATAATAATGGGATTTTCGTTTTTCATTATTTTTTGTAAATATAATTATAAGGACTAAATGCAATGTACCTAAGAGCAAGCCTTAGTAAATGAAAGGAGCAAATCCAATCATTGGCTTAGCAAACGCTGAGGCAAAGACGCCAAGTTATGTGACTCAACAACGACGAAATGACTGACATGTTTTGCGTGAAACTAGCGAAAGAAACCCGATTTCTTCCAATGCTTTGCTTTAAAATATATCACGTGACTTGGATCTTTGTTTCACGAATGAAAGTCTTCACTCCATCCATTTTATCTCTTCTCAATGCAATATACCGACAGCGTTGAAGTGTAAGTACTGCTTTTTTAAAAGTTGTTAGGCTGACAACTATGCCTCTTACAAACCACATACCTTCCATTTCAATCAAAAAAAGAGTCTTGTAGATGGTTTTTAACTAGGAAAAACATTTTAAAAGAATCTTGAATTTTGTGAGCAGAAGACTAAAAAAAACTTCACAACGTTAAACCTTTTCGTGAGATTTTGCTTCGTTTCTAATGCAATTTGTGTAAATTGAAATACATTTTTAAATTAATTGTTTTCCTAAAAAATATTTCTTAAAAAATAGATATCCCGATCATACTACCCAAAGCTTTCGTCCTTGTTTGGACTCATCTGTCTGGAATAGGGGATAACCGAGCTGGAGGCAGATGTCATCTCATTAAAGCTGAGAGTGCCAACAAACTGGTAAATAAACTAATTTTATCTCACCAGCGAGAGTCTACAGTCGGTATATCGCATGTAGTTTTGCCTCAACCCTGGCTTAGGGACGGTATTTTATTACCTAATAATTGCTAAGATCTAAGTCCGGTATCTCTAAACTCTGACCCCCCCCCCCCCCCAAATGGGACAAAAGTAAATTATGTAACATGCAACAGTCACAATTAGCATCATAGTCTACTGTATAAATAGAAAGCTTTCAAGTCGACCAAAGAATCTCTATAATTGTATATGGATAAAACTAGCCAAGGTTTAATTTTAAAAGGCAGCTGTAAAGTCAATTTCTGTAAGAACAGCAACAAAAAATACAGATAAGAGGATGGGATAAAATATTGTTTTGAAATTGGTATCAGTTATTTCCATTGTAGTTTAGGATAGCGAAGAAGATTTTATTCACTAATATTAGTCAACATATTTGCTGCTGGGTACACTGGATCCCCTTTTTTGTTGATGCTTATAACTTTAATTTGATTCAACGGAAATAAACGATCGCACGTTTCATATTTGGAAGTCTTTGTCTCATCAAAATGTTATGCCGTTTTTGAAATGTATATATTAAAATAAAATTTAAAAAAAAAAACGTAAGGTTGAAGAAGGATCAAGTCTCCTTTGAACAAGGAGACTTGATCCGGGGCTGCAGGAGACTTAGTCCCGAGGGGAAATGTATCTTTATGTGTGCTTTAAACACAGTTCAAACATTTCTTCATGCGAAATGTTTTTTATTTACTCATTATAAAAAAAGAAATTGATCATGACAAGTTAAAAAATAAAACGAAAAATAGCTGTGAAAACTACACTTTCAATACCTTCATTTCTTGTTTCGTCTATGAGTGTGAAAGAGATATAATGGAAGATACTTATTATTATTTTTTTTTTGTGAAATATATTGCACACAAAAAATAATTAAATAACTAAAAACAAACTAAATCAAGAGATGTTTGCAGTTCCTATGTCTGTTTTAGTCTATTTTTATTTGTACTTCTAACTACTGCAAATATTATTTTTCTTTTAATATGTCATTTATGCTCCCATATATTTCACATTTCTCTCTTCTATAGTTGAGACAAACCTAACCTAGCAGCATAAAGATGGCTACATAGATCCTAATCGCAGCATTACGATGCTGCGATGTTAGATTTGCCCCAACATCTTTTAGTTATACTTCTAAATATAGCAAAAGACCACACAATTTTTTACGTAAATATGGAGAGATTATTTGAGGATGACTTTCACATTCAAAGCTCTCTGAAGGTAAGCTCATTACTTCCTAATGATAATAATAAAATTACTTAATTTACTTTATGCATAATTTTCATGTAAGCTTTGGAACACATTTTACATAACTTTGAAGAAAACCCACAATAGACAAAATATAAACAAATTTCATACATACCTAATAAATAATTTAAGCGCTAATATAAACAATTGATATTGCATTTCTAATTGAAATAGCGCAACATTTTAATGTTTTGTCTCTACATTAACAATAACATCAAATGTTTACCGAAGCTCATAAACCCATAGACAGTGTGGAGAAGCTAGTTAGAAACTTTATGAATAAATAATAAACTGCGCATACCGACTTTAATTAGTTTACATAATCTTACATTAAACTTCGTTGCTCCAAATGGGGGATTTCATCCATCTTCCAACAATAGCATAATGAGCAAAACTTGTAATTTAGCAAACGCCGCTGTATTTTAATAGTAAATACCTGATCGGCATAAATATAAGACTGAGCAAAGACAGGGCATGGCTCAGCAAAACATTTAATCTTTTCGAAGAATAGCAGAAATAAGCTCCTATGTGAATAGATTGGGAGAAACGGATAATTTAATTTCGCACTCTGATTTTAGTAAAATTTGAGCCTATTATTGAGCTTGTTAATCCGGGAGACATTTTTAGAGTGAGATTATATTTCATTTAATAAATCGACGAATAAAGAGTATTTTGTTTACAATGTTTCAAAATTTGATTTTGAAATCATTTGTTGGGGTGAGATATTTAAGAGGCATTTTGGGAATGTATTATTTTCTATGAAATATCTCATTAGTATTCATCATTTTACATTGCAAAACTCACATCAAAGGCATATTTAGTTTAATTTTAAAGAACTTACAACCGTATTTATTGTTTTGCTCTTTGGAGATGTGTCTTGATACATTTATTTCCGTCCAATTATTGGCTTATACGGTTTTCGTGATTTGGAGTATTCAACAGTAAGTTTTCCAAAGGTGCAATACTGACATAAAAAGATGCACTAAAACATATATTTCTTATTATATCCAGAGCATTTGTCGTTGTTGTTGTCTACTGCCCGCCTGGCTGGCAATTTGGGGTGCGCTGCTTCACTTTTCCAACTGTACTGTAATTTGGTGTAAAGTCCGACTTCCGCACTACACACATGCAACAAGGACCCGTTTATAGGGTGGGCAATAGGGTGGGTCGAAAAACACCTCTTTTTTCTAAATCAATTTCTAATAGCGCAGAAAGCTTGCCCATTGGCATCCGAATAACGAGAAAAATAATATTAAAAAATTTAAAAAAATTTTGAAATCGCGCAAGAACTCTCAAGTTGAGAAAACATAGAAAAAATCGGCAATTTTTAAAGATGTATAATTTTTTCTAAAAATAATTTACTTCATTTCTAATACAAAAATGAAACACTTTGTAATTACTGAAATGCATAAAAAAAACTTAGGGGCACATTATAGATAATTTGAATTGGCGCAGAAAGCCTTAAAATACATTTTTTAAAAAGCTGTGTTACTGCAAAAGTTCTTAAGCTGACATAAAGTAATAAAAATATACTTTTAAACATCCGTTTTAATGTTTTACATGCATTTCTCTTATGCTGAAGTGAATCAGGACTCACCACGAGCAGGCCCGTCATTTCTATTTTTTCCGGGGGTCCAAAGGTGCAAATTCAATGGACGTTTCAACGGAAAACAGCAAAAATCAAGTCCACCCAAATGTAAAAACATTTATTTCGCAAAGCCATGGTGGGGGGCAATGGACCACCCCCTGACCCCCTAAATGATGAGTCTAAATAGGTGGCGGTGGCACCAAGTGGAGTCCAACTCACCACCCTACCCAATAAACCAATTCATTATGCTGAAGTTCTTTAAATTATGACTTCGTATCAGATGTTCTTGGTCTGATTGTTATTTACTGTGAAAATCTTCTGGGTTCTAATGCTTGCAACTGTTTCTCGCAGCCTCTGTCACAAGTTTTGCACAAACTATCTCTACCGATTGCGTGTGGTATCAAACATTCAAGATATGGCAGGGCTTTGAATTTCAATGAAGTTCAAAGTCTTCTGTTGCCATATTTGACAACAATGGTAGTGGTATCAGTTTACACCTAAGCCGATTAATAAGTTCAAAATAATCTGCGGTTTGAAAATTAATTAATGAAAGCTTGGAGAATCTAACGTGAGGTACTACTGACGGCTCATTTCAGACTTTCAGTAGCCTAATTCCCAAATGTGATGTGTGTAGCCCAATATCATTACCACATCATATTATATGGACGACAAAGTAACGAGTTTCTATGAATGACGGGATCAAGAATATCTTTTAATGTTGTTTGGCAAATGTCTTCTTGTTTGAACGGCCTTTAGCACATGCTCCGAACCGTCTTTCACGGTGTAATGCATCTTAATATCAAACCAAATGGGAGAGTAGGTCTTTAATATATTTTTTCTAGCATCTGCATTACGATTGTCTGACTAATTTGAGAAACATAAAGTCCTAACACCCAGTTAGCACAATTAACCATTGGGAATAACTGAGGGGTCTGGGATTCTTAACAACTATAACTTAACGCTTGTTGAAATAATTTCTGTGCTCGGGGTTTGGTAATTTCAAAGAAAAGGTGAAATTTCCGTGCCATACTCAGTCAATATAGAGATGTGTAAATCTTGTGACTGAGACTGGTGGAAATGTTTGCGGGTATGAAAACTCAAATGGTTTTATTAAGTAGACAATATTCAGATGAAGATCTTTGATGAAAAATTTAATACTAAGTCAAAACTTAACGAACTTCAACAAAAAAAATCACACACAAATTGGTTGGCTGGGTAGAGTGTGTGTGGGGGTGGAGAACTCGACTTGTTGTTACCTGCACATGGTGAGTCCTGAGTCAATTTAACCTAGTGGGAAAATACGTAAAGCATTAAACGGATGTTTATATTCCTTGAAAGCCAAAGCCCTGCCATAACTTGAATATTTGATACCACACTCAATCGGTAGAGAGATAAACAAAACTTGTGACAGAAGTGTAAGGAAATGTCCCAAGCGTGAAAACCAAGAAGATTTTCATATGAAATAACAATCAGATCAAGAACATTTGATAAGAATCCAGAATTTAAAGAACTTCAGCATAATGAATTACATCCAAATTGGTTGGTCGACTGGATAGGATGATGAAGGGGGGGGGGGGTGAGGCTCGACTTGCTGCCACTGCTACCTGATAAGGCCCGTCCTTTAACCCGAGATTGCTCGCGCAGGGTATGACATACCCACATCTTCGCTTTCAATCAAATTTCTCCCCACCTTTTTTTGGAAGTGGACGATTCCTTGAGTAGCTGACTCATAGGAACTCCTCACCAACCATGCGAATGCATGCAAGTGCTTCTCGCGGGACAGGAAGGTGAGTCTCTACTCTCTAGTTTCGCAGGCCGAGTCCCGGCTACAGAACCGACACTACGCCCCAGTCAAGGGGTTTACCTGCGATGAAACCAAACAATTTTCCCCGCCTGGCCGCCGGGTAGTGGGTATTAGGGTGGGCCGAAATAAGCCGAAAAATTTTTTTTTTCGAAATCAGTTTTTGGATAGCGCGCAAAAGTTGCGTAGTGAGCTAGTTAGCACTCACAAAAAATTTCTTGGATATTAAAAAATATCTAGCCGGCGCTATTTGACACTGAAAAACCGAAAAAAAAAGAGAAAAATGAATTTTGTCGAAATTTTTTTAAAAAAATAAATTTCAAATATTTTGCTGGAATGCACCGAAAATGTTATATAATGAGCCAGTTCGAGCCCATAAAATGTTTCATTGATTTTAATGAGCATTTAACCGCTCCTTTCCGACATCAAAAATTGGAGAAAAATGAAAAAATATTGAATTTCTTTAAAAACCAATGAGGAAATCATTTTTCAAAATTAAATCATAGACTAATTAATTAAATTGCGCCATTAATCATAGTAAATATTATCACGCAATAGTATCATACATTTTCGAGAACTACATATATAGATAATAAAATTTAAAAAAAGAAATCTTCAAATTTGATTTATTATACCTCATGCATAATAAATATTATTTTTTGGAATAATATTGTCCCTTGTCATCAAATGATGGAAGTTCTTTCCTAGCTTAAAGTTTAGCACGAATGTATCCATCTCGTGCAGTTTCACCACGAACTTTTATTGCAGCTTCGGTTATTAGTTTAACACAACGTTTCACAGCTTGCTTGTGACAGGGAAATTTCTCGAAAGTAAACTCTGTAGAATGTTCTTTGCACATTTCTTTGCATTGTTGGTCTTTTAGATGCATTGTAAGAGGTGGCTCTGTTACAACACAGTTTGCCCAATCAACATAATCAACGGCTTCAAAATTGAGTTTAGGACGCTCAAAAAATCGTACACCATCCGAGCTCTTCGTCTTCTTATTTCTGGAGTTCAGAATGCGCCTAACCGCTAATTATCGAATGTATTTTCTTGAGTCAAACAACATTGTCAACAGTAGCTGTTCAGGATGAGCTAAATATGCGGAACTTTAAAAATTATCTCCATAACGTTGTCTGGAAACTGCCTTGCAAGAGAAATCATTTTCCAAAAATGTTGGGCGCGGTACTGGCAGTTCGGTTTCATTTTTATTTCAAACCACATTGGAGCATAAACTAAAATTACATACTTCACAAGCATTGTAAAGTTTTCTGATGGAGTTGGAGTGCCTATATGCAAGCGTAACAAACGGTTTGTAGTTGTCAGTCATCGCGCATGACTGACTGAGTTTGCCTGGGCTACTGTCAGCCACGCTTGAAGGACAACTACCATCTTTTACGGCAAGACAGATTCTATACAAATATTGTTGTTCAGTACTTAATTTTTTTATATTTTCCATGTCCAAAACCAGAAGATTGCAGTCAATTTTATCAAATTTGACCACCGGATTTTTTTCACAATCTCTAAGAAGTTGTTCGATAGCTCCAGAATATGAATGTGGCCACTTTGTAACCAACCGTCCAATTCCAGTATAAGACGCCTCAGTGGCAACTCATTGGGGACATTGCACACAAGAGAGGACCCCTTTAATTGCTTAATTCCCAGCTGTGGAGGTGTAGAATTACAGCATTTCTTGTCGGGGGGGGGGGGTTGTCTCTTAAGTGGGTTATAAAGTCGAGAGGAAGAAATGGCTTGAGAAAAGAAGAATAGTTGCGTTCAATTCATTAATCAGTTTAAAGGACTTCAGAGGATTCACATTTTTTTAATACTCAAGGGCTCTATTTGTCAAATATATATAAAATAATTATAAAATAATCTTAGGAACAATAGAAGTAGTTGAGCGCCGTTTATTATCCAGGAGAAACAATTGGAACCGAAGATTAAAAAATTAGCATCTTATATAACTATTTTTTATTTGAGTGTGTGCATTTTTTAAAATTGGCGTACAAATGTCGCATAAAATTGATTGAATTTTCACTGTTTTTTCTAAGTAACGTATTGCGTAACATTTCAGTACTTACTTATTTCGAAACTACTTTTATTTTTTTTTTCATTTTTCCAATGTTTCAGTCTTAAAGGAGCGTAGCTAAATATTCTATGAAATGTATAAAAGTCTTTGAGGATTTCAACTAATTCACTGACAGATACTTCTAATGTTTGCTGAAACTAGTTTCAAACTTTTATTTTCGACCCCCACCTTTTTTTTTTTTTTAATTTGAAATAAGTGCATTTTTGCCCTTTTTTTTCAGTTTTTCAAAGTCAAATAGCTCCGGCTAAATATTAAACAAATTTAGCGAAATTTTTTATGGGTAATAACGGGCCCATATAGCAACTTTTCCGCACTATCCAAAAACAGATTTCCAAAAAAAGTTTTTTCGGCCCACCCTAGTGGGTATAGACCTACCACCGTTGCGGACGGGGGAAAGCTGACTCATAGGTCATAACTTTGAAGGGGTAGAAGCGGTGGGGACATTCTAAAATAAGTTTATTTGGAATTAACTTCTACGGGTGTATCATACCCTGCGCGAGTATTTCTGATACAGTTCTGAGCTAAAGCATACGCAATGTTTCCAAGAGACTTAAAATTAAAACTAGGATCTAGGGAAGACATTGCATCCCCTGCTAAAAAAGCAAAGTCAACGTACAAAAGTTGCACTGAAAGCCCAATATGAAAGACAAAAAACAAATTTGTGTGTGAAAAATGTGACAAAAACATTTGCATAGACCATATGGCATGCATTTGCAAAAAAATGTAGAAATTGAATGCACGTCTTTTAAGAAAGTATTTTAAAAGTATACTCTCTTCTCTTAGTTGCATTTTCAACCTTTTTGAAAAAAAAAATTGAACTCAAAAATACTAAAAAATCTCCTCGGGTATGAGATACCCTGTGCGAGCACTCCCGTTCCTTTTGGTCGCGCGAGCAATCTCGGGTTAAGGGGGTCAGATGGTGGTCCATTGCTTTCTACCACGGCTTTGAGATATGCATTTACACTTGAGTAGGCGTGGTTTTCGCTGTTTTCCGTTGAAACTTCCATTGAATTTGCACCTTTTGACCCCTCCCCCCCCCCGGAAAAATTTAAAATAACGGGCCTGCACATGGTGAGTCCTGAGTCATAGCTTAATGTCAGCGAAGAGTTTTTGAAATAATGTAATTTTTTACTTTAAAAATGGTATTTTAAGGCTTTTTTGCGCGAATTAAAATGATCGAGAATCTGCCACCGAGTTTTTTCTATACATTTTAGTAACTACAAAGTGCATTCTTTGAACGATTAGCTATTAAAAATTGATTGGAAAAAAGTTTTTCGACCCACCCTAGTGGGCAACCACTTACAGCATAACAACACATTCACACAAAGAAAGGACAATGACAGGACAAAGAAAGTACATGCAGGAATAATCAACAAAGATTCATGGTGATAAATCTTTTTTGTCAGCATTGAATAAAATTTAATTGGTAAGATATTCATATACGATGAAATTTCATGCACATGTTTCGGAGTTATGAGAGATCATTACTTTAAAACAAGAAATCAATCTTGTGCTGCTTTGGGGAAGGTGAAATAAAGCAGGTAGGTTTTCAAAGAACGCTCGAAAATTCTCGAAAATTTCGCTCGTTTTCTTTTCTAGAAGGGTTCTTGAACTTCAAGTAATTTTTGTATTTTTTCAAACGCAATATTTATTTATTAACAAACTTTATAAACATTTGAAAAACCCGCTTTTCCCTACCAGGGAGCCCAAAGCGGGTAAGCTCAACTAATTGTGGTTTGGCACATTTGCCAACCAAATATGAAATTATAAATGATCAAAATAGTTGACTAGCCACCTGCCATTATATAAAAAAATACATAAAACAGTTGTACTTATCCAATTTAAAGTCAGTCAGGATGTCTTTGATTTCTTTTGATGTGCTTTCTGGAGATGATTTTATACCAGTTTCCTCTCCTTTCATGAAAATATTATAATCGTGCGTCTTTAATTAATATGAGAAGCGCGTTTTTTTTTTTTTTTTTGCTGTTGGAAAGGGCCTAACCTCTTAGAAATCCATTCGAATTCGTGATCTTTATAAAAGGTGTTTTGGTTCAGTTTGAACCTTACTACACTCAAGTAGATTCATAATTCTCAAATGGAAAATGGAAGACGAGAGGTTTCAAGAAAAAACGCCTGGCCAAGTAGACAAATAGAAAATAAGAAATTACAACGTGGGTTGACACGTTTTTCGGCGTTACAAGGAACGCCTTTTTCAACTCAAAAGAAATGAGTTTATGGATGAAAAGACATTCGGTTTTCATATTTCTGTATCAATTTTTTTCTCTAGTGAAACAATTCCTTGTGAAATAAGATAACTAATAAGAAAAAGTCACTTTTTTAATCATAATTACAGTTAATTCGCGATAACTCAAATCTAATAAGACCGACGAAAAACTTCGACTTAACGGAAATTCGACTTACCGCTAGTTTTGGTTTTTTACATTTTAATTAATATGTCCACATATAGCAGACAAAATTGCAGAACTTAAAAGTTTTAAAGCACAATATGCTTAGTTTAATCAAAAGTATTGAGAGAAAAAAACATCAAAAGCATGGTTTTGATTTCGGTACTGCTGGAACCACTTGAATAGAGCTGATTCTACTTCAGGAAAGGTGCACATCTTAATTCGTTTCAAATTCGGATTCATGGATTCTACCACTTTAGGAGTTTCACTTTTTCTTTTAATATCGTTGAAAGAGTACTTGCTTAGACATCTTTAATAGTAAAGAAAACTCTCTCTCTCTCTCTCTCTCGGGAACTTATCAGCAAATGATCGAACTAAAGAATGAAGGGGAATGCATCTCAACTTAGGTCAGCTTTTAATAAAGGTACAATCAGTTGACTTGACAGTTTGAAAACAAATTCGTTGTCCAGCAAAGCGTCAAAGAGTAAACAGTACAGTACAACAAAAGAAAACAAGCTAACTCATGTCCGCACGTGTAACTCCTTTATCGCACATTGACTCAACTGGTGCTCTTCTTGTTTTAGAAGTCTATTGTGCAAGAGTTGCAAGTGAAGGTGAATTTAATTTTTCTCTCATAGTCACTTGTTTTCTCTCTCTCTCTCTCTCTATTTCCGTTCTTTCGAAATAAGTTTCGAGTCATCTTTATAAAAACTTCGAGCTTAAGGAAGTTAACTTCGAGATATTGAGAATAATTAGCATGGTATTAAAGACAAAAGGGTAGTAACTTAATAAAAACTTCGAGTTATAGTTATATTCGAGTTATCGGACTTCGAGTTATTGCGAATTCACTGTATTTTGAAGATTTTTTAAAAGACTTGACCAAACATCTTATTTTAAGAAAAAATACAAGTATCTAAACACTATTTCCTTATTCCGGTTTTCATATGTCTACTCTAGTGAAATTGAATTAGTGTTCATTGTAACTTTAATTGTAAAATATGAGTAGAAAACAGACGGACAAACGGCCAAGCTACTTGAATCGATTATTTGAAAAACGGCATAAGTCCATCTAAATAAACTTTTCAAAAAAATATGTGAACTAAATTCTACAACAATTCTTATGACTAATCTAGCCACAAGTAAGATTATTACCCCACCTTAGTGGATCTTCTCATACTTTGGCCACTTATAGTCAAGCTTTCATTAATTCAGGGAAACAGCATTCGGGGCAGGGACAATCTTCGAATATAAGTGGACTCCTTTCAGTTTTGAGTAAAAGTACGTGATAAGTTCAAACCCTAGATTGGCTTTCATTTAAATGTTTTTTTTTTTTTTAAATCATGTTACAAAATTGCACCAACGAGTGAGACTAGATATCTTGTCCGAAAAAACACGGGGCCAGTTTCTTCTACCATTTACTTCAACTCTAGCTATTTACAAATTTTTAACTTGGGTACTTACATCCCTCTGCCCCTTTGTTTCTACGCTCTTTATCTTTAATATTATTTCCTAACTGATTTTGCAAGAGTTGATCAGAGGGTATTTGCGTTGTCTATTACTATAACAAGGTTCATATAAGACTAGGGGGATCCGCTCTCTGCTCGCCAACCCCCGATCACCACCTGCAGCGGGTACAATTGATGGTTTTTATGTTTTTAACCCCTGAATGTCCGGTCCCTTAAGGTTTAAACGGGTGAGACAAAGCGGAATGGCTTTGCCTTGATGTCTTGCATTCAATGGTACCAGTATTGACTTGGTAAACATTGTCAGCCAGAAGGAGATAGGGTAACAGACAGACGCGCAGAGAAATTAATAATATACTAGCTAGAAATTACTACCTTTATTCTCCTAAAGTGTCCTTTGATCACTAAGGAACGAAGACTTTACATCATCACTAAGAGGACTCAGATCAAAGCCCTACAACCCCCTGTCCCTTTTTCGGACAAAATATCATAATTATTCGAACTGAATGCATTACACATGATTACATTTTCTTTCACTTAACACATTCTACGTTCTCCTCGTCTGTGCGTTTAATTCCATTGAGTACCGGAAAGGTTGATCAAAAATAACTGTAACTGTAGGGAAACTTCAAAACGTAACCATCTATATTGAGCCGGAAAGAGAGGAAACAATAGAAAAGCCGGATAATTGTGTCGTACACAAACGTCTCTGTGAATCGAATGAAATTGCCGCGTGTGATGGTCCGTCGACAATAGCTGCAGCGGACGCTCCCAATAACCAAATTAGCATACATAGTAGAATTTCCGTCGCTCTTTTGCAGGCAGAGTGGAGGCAGCAAATACGGATATCGGCTGTTGCATTGATTGTCTACGAGACACTTTAGAATGAATCCTGGTGTTCGCTATTTCCCTATAGTTTACTCATATTTTATTAGGCTACGGTTGGACAATATTGACTCGCCGAACATGCCGTCTGTTTCACTTCACTTGGGTCATGATGCCAGAGAACTGTGGTGCGGGGATTTCGAGGAAGTGGTATAATATTTTTTAGCTCGTTCCGAATATTTTTTGCTTGCTTGAAAAGTCATAGTAAAGAATTTTTAAGTTTTATGTAAAATGGGTCTAATGAGTTTATTTTTATGATATAACGGCTATGAGCCAAGAAAGGTGTAGTTGAATCTTTCATACGGTGCATTATGTATTCATTTTATTTAATAAAGCTTACCGTAGTCTTGAATTTCTAGTTATTATAAAATCGTGTGCGAGAATTCTGCAGACAGCTCAACTCCTAATATTAAAACAGTGTTCTTTTATTTACTTCACTGGCTTTATTTCTACCTTATATAATGACATGGTTTCAGTAGAGCTCTGAAAATGGGAACGATTATTTTAGCATAGGCAATTGGTGTTTATTTTAGAATAAATGAAGAGTTGCTTATAATGAGGATGATAATTAAGTATCTTATGATGTTATTATTGATATTATTGGAGTCACATTGTATATAGGGTATGTTCGAATAGAGTAACCGATAGCACCGGTTGGTTGATTTGATGGCATCACGGTGAGTTTATATGGGATATTTTCATTAGTTTTCAACCTGTAGCTCTATTAGAACTAACATCCCCTTACTACTAAATGCTTGACGCTTTTTCGCTTTTTACATAGAGCAAAAATGAACCCAAGTCGAGGAAACGAGGATAAGTAAATTTTGATATGGAGGCTACTGCCATCTATCGAAGGAATTAGAAATTAATACAAAGGAAAACAATTGGTTAATTTCTGAAGTAAAATTTTGAAATTAACCAATGAACAATTTGATTTGAATTGCTTGGATCCATCCCCTTAGCAACGCTTTTGCCGAATTGCTGTTAGATAACTCTGTCCTCCAGACGGGAAGTCAACCTGTTCGTTGACAGTCATCACTTTTCGTGGCAAATGCGATTGGCATTTAGTATTAAGGGGGCGTTGATTGGAAGACGCCTGATAAGTCACTGGTTAACCGGTTACTTTATTCGAACATACTAATTAATATAGTAAGTACTGGACCAAGTTTTAAAATTCATATTAGTTTAGTCATTGTTTCCGGCTTTTGTTTTTGCAGTCCATTTACAGGAACCGCCGCAACATTTTATTTATTCATATGGCATGACGAGAAGTCATTATTCTTGATTACCCTATAGTTTACTTATATTTTATTATGCTACGGTATGGCAAAATTAACTCTCGGAACATGCCGTCTGTTTTCCTTCGAAAAGGGTAATGGTAATAGAGAACTTTAGTCCAGTCGTATTAACATTCTTTAGCTCGTTCTGAAGATATCGCTTGCTCGATAATACGCACACACACACAGTAAATCCTTTAAACTCTTATACACTGGGTGTTCATAAAATCTTGCACCAATAAAAAAATTCTTTAAAAAAAATTAGATTTGAACTTAAACCTCTTTTTATTTTGATCCTAATCTCAGAAACAACCTTAATACACTTTAAGTGTGCACTTTTCTTAGTTCTGAGAAGATTTAGACGATTTTTAACTTCGTCCTAGACACTAACACAGCCAGAAGTTACCTTCCGAGGCGTGAAGGCCATAACAGTCCTTAATATGGATATAAACTGCCATATTAGAATTAGCAATGTTTAATAAAACCAAAGGCATTGGGAGGGCTGACAGTCAAAACCATGTCCCCAGCCCACCTGCGAGTTTTTTCTTTCACAAATGCCATTTTCAGTGTTAGCACCTCCTACATGACTTTAGCTAATACTGAAGGGGAGTGTGGAGCAAGGTGAAATAAAGGGGCAAATTGAAAGTTTTTGTTACTAACATTTCAAATAATAATTCAGATGTACTAATATTCTGTGCAGTATTTATTTCTTTAACATTAAGCTTATTTGTATTTTAAGATCCTAGTACAGTTAGTATAATGCATGCAGGGCAAAGTGAAATAGTTCATTTCATTTACTTATTCAATTCTTTATCAAATAACCCACGTATTCATTTATTACTTATTTCATTTACCTTCTTTCATTTAATAATTCCCTTATTTACTTATTCATTCACTTATTTTCTTATTCATTCACTATTTCATTCATTCATTTATTTTTCTTACATATTAGCTTATTTATTTATTTATTCGTTTGTTATTTTATTTCCTTTTCATTTATTCTTTTATTTACTCATTAAATTCGTTCAAACTCATTAAATTTGATCATTCGAATTTAGCAATCGAATAAAAAATATTTCATTGGAAAAATATTTTATTTTTCACTTTGCCTCATGAAAAAAAAGTGAAAATTTTGCATCTTTTTTCTTTTGAATGTGCACATTTACTGACGAAAATCTAAAATATTGTTTCAATGCAAGTTTTACTATTAAATAGAGTGTCCTTTCTTTATGTACCGTAAATTTCAGGACAAATTTCCCATTTGTTCATTTTAAAAAGAAGTAAGTTATCATAACTATTTCACTTTGTCCCACATTCCCCGACCATTTTTGGGGAAAATTTAAGGATATATGAATCTATAAAAACATGCAAGCTTTAATGTGAAACACATTGCTCATTCATTATAGTACCTGGACGACCGAGCCTCGCTCGGCTTTAAAAGAATTATTTTTTGTCAAATCGTGTTTTTTTAGGTTCAATACTTTTCCAAATATACTTGAAAAGCTTCACGTAACGAAATATTAAGCACTCGACCTTCTTATAACACTAAAGTACCCAACAAAGAAGATTCTGAATGTAATTAAATCAACATTTTGCTTTAAACTATCTGTTACATTTGTTTCCACTATACAATTTTCTTGTCAGTAATTAAAATATTTTGATCTTTGTTTTGCTATGATGAAATCGATTTTTAAACGAATACTTCCTTTCATACTATGATACGTTTCACGATTTTATCCCAATCGAGATTTTCTTTTTGAAAAAGTACTTTTAGCTTTTACGCAAGAAAATGCTACATACAGCATGATATCCATCAAAGCTGATGATCCACAAACCATTCCAACAAATGATAACAACTGTATTAACAAAACATAAACAATCTCAAGACATACTCTTCTTCGAAATAAAATTTAGATGCGTGATTTAAAAAGCATGTTAAACTATTTGAAGTGTAAAAAGAAAATAAATAAATAAAATAAAACAGGATGGTCAAGCAATAGTTTCACTTAAAACAGAAAAAAGCCTTACATCGACTTACATAATGCTTTTGAATTTGTTTTCAGCCAAGTGTGTTTGAAATTAGCCAAAGTGGCCAATATCAGCCAAGCCTGGCAACCCTAAGCAAGTATAAAATTTTAAAGCATAGACTAATAATAAGAGTAGACAGAGCTTTCCCGGACTTGCTGATGAAAAAATTGGTTCATGGATACATCATGTGACTGGTGGAAGGCTTGGCAAAAACTTTGGCAGCATGGTTGCTAGATGGCAGGATTATCCATAGTTTGGCACTCGACATGTATTTTAAGACGTAATGGGTTTTTATTATATATTTTTTTTCCATGTGCAGAGATGATTGAACTGTTTTTCTTTTAGTTATGCATTATTTTGATATTAATAATTAGTTTTTGATCACAGTTTTCAGTAATTTTTATTTCATTCGGAACTGCTACGTCAGCGTTGGCGTAAACGTAATAGTGTTAACGTTTTGCGTTAACGCAAAAATGTACTAATCGGTATTTTAAAGTGAAATTGTAGGTAAAAATCTTACCGTTTGCCGATTCCTTTTTGGGCGTTTGCATCTTTAATTGCTTAGAGAGTTATTGAAATTGAGTAAAGAAAATGCACAATACTATCTAAACGAAAAACTCACTATATTAACAAAATATTTACAACTTAGAATAACAAATTTACAAATCGGACTCCATAAAAGATCATTCTTCCGTGTTCCATCAATTCTATTTATTTTATTTCTCGCTCGCGTTGATCGTCTGCTACTATCAACGCTCGCTGTTGCTAGGATATCCACCAGTCACATGGTTTGGTTTATGAGCAGCAAAAGGGTTGCCATAGCTCGTCTACTCTTATTATTAGTCTATGTTTTAAAGAGAGAAGAGACAAATTTTCATTGTTATGGTTGCAAATCGTCTGCCTTATGTGTCAATTCACAAATTTTTTCAGGGCTGAACTCAATTAGACTTTATATTAGAAAACTCTTTTTTGTAAAAAATCGCGTTTTTACAGAAAAAACACTGGTGTAGATGAACTTAGAATGCTAAACTACAATTAAATCCAAAATTTCATCCAAATCGTTAGAGCCATTTCCGAGATACGAAATATATACATACCCACAAGAATTGCTCGTTCAAAGATATAAGATATGGTATTTTTCAAAACAAAGTTTTAATTCGCTGATTTTGAAAAATACGTTAGCTTCAGTCTTTCACCATGCCCGACATTTCCTTGCATGTTTGTATAATATGATCTAAATTAAGCAGGGCCACTCCTGTTATTTTTATCTTTTATTCAAAACTAAGTTTGTACATGTGAAAATATTAATAAAATATTGTTTCCGCATATCAACATATGATTTCGTTATAAAAGTCATAATGTATATGTATAATTACATCAAACAATGAAAAATATTCGAATTTGCTTCATTTGCCAACGCAGAACAAAGCCTTTCAACGGAACACTGAGCATTTACAAATACTCATTTTTGAAAGAAGTGTTCCTCCCCGTTTCTCTAATTTTGCATTTATTCATACACGCGAGCCCACTCGTACGTTTACATCACAGGCAATAATAATCATTTTTGAAGGAAGAATTCGAACAAATGGAGATGCACGAAAATGTTAAATCGATCGCTTGGGGGGGGGGGGGGGATGGAAAAGTGGAAGGGAAGAGAACTACCTCCGTACTAACTTCACCCATATTTAAATTAAAACGACGTACTGATTGTTCAGTCTGAACATCAAAGGACTCACATCTCTATAGCAATTAACAATCAAACAACACACAAGCTTTACTTCAATCTTTTCCTTTGCGATTTGCTGTAAAGGTATAAGGGAAATTATTAAAATGGCTTCTTACGTCGTTTTAATCACTTTTCTGATTTTTTTTCTGCTATGAATGTTAGGATATTTTTAAAATTTTCGAAGTGTGACTAAGGTGTGGGGTAAAGAATATTTTTGCAAACATTTTCATGCAAAATCAAAACTTCTCATGAATTGACATTCGTGAAATAAAATTTCTTGCTGAAAAAAAATCAAGTCCTAAAACCTACACTTGATTTAAAATAATTAGAAAGAAACTAAAATAAAAACAAGGGGAGTAGGATTATGCAATAAAAAAAAAAATTAGTTCAAAAATCTACCGCCAGGGTAGAAAAGGGCGCATAAATCAAATAAGACGGAGACTATGTCACAAAATCGATTTTATTTAGAGAATTTGTTCAATGTCATTACATCTGCGTCAATCACGTGTTCAAAACATGTTATAGCGTGAGCTACAGTTGCACTAAGGGTTTCCCTATCAATAGCATGAACCTGGCGCCTTATGCTGTCCTTTAATTCAGGCACCGTCCGTATGCTTTCACCATAGACCCGATCTTTCAGGAAGCCCCACAACCAGAAGTCACACGGATTTAGGTCCAGCGATCGTGGGGGCCAAACTGTAGGAAAATGCCTAGAAATTGTCCTGTCATCATCGAAATGCTTACGAAGCAGTGCCTTTGCTGGACGAGCAATGTGAGGTGGTGCACCATCTTGCATGAAGACAGTTGAGTTAAAACACGCTCGTTGTAGCAAATCAGGAATGACTTGCTGCTGAAGAAGTGCTCAATATCAGGGACCTGTGACGGATTACCTTTTAAGACCTTAGAGTGGGGTCTCCTCGAAGAAATAGGGACCGAGGATGAAATCACCAGTGAAACCACACCATATGGTAATGTAATCGGGATGCAGTGACTTTTCATACACAACATTGTTGTTGCCGATGTTTTACGTGTGTAGAGCGCCCACTATCGTCGATTTTTTAGCTATTTTTTTTTATTGCATAATCCTGCTCCCCATGGACTATATAATCTGTATTCCAAGTTTCATCGAAATCCGATTCGTAGAACGGTCACTAGAGGGCTCTAAACAGGGTAACTTTAATTGTAACCAACCTGTATATATAGGGTAACTTTGGAAGAGATGGACAAAGTTTCTTCTTCGTACTCTAAAAGCTGTAGAGGTTGTACTTTAAACGACCTGAAACCTTCTGACAAGACGAGTGACCGAAACAAACTTGTTTCGGTCACTCGTCTGGTCAGTGCTAATTCTATATTAGCTACCAGTTTGTTTGGCACTCTTGGCTTCCTTAAGAGGTTTTCCGCCTCCAGCTCAGTTAGTCCTATGCCGGGCTGATGAGTGCTAATAAACACGAAACTGCAGTCCTCGGCTGGAATTGACTGAGCTGGCGGTGTATTTCATGTAGTTAATATTATGCTTACTATTTGAACTTTAACTTGAATAAAACTTAAGTTGTTAGTTATGTACCTGAGAGAATCTAAAGTGGAAAAATACACAGAATGTGTATTTTTTGTATGTATAAAACAGAATTTTTTTTCATTTCCTCATCCAAGTACCAATGACGGCCCTGCAGCATCTTTGGTAAAGCTATGAGTTTTAATTCTTATCTTTAAAGTAGTTATAAGAACGTTGAAATTTTTACCGCTTCATTCACACCCATATGGTTTTCATCGATGTCGTTTACAGACTTTTTCAAATTAGCTTCAGTCTACTCTCCGCGTGTGAAAGATCATTTTCTAATACAGTTAGTTGGTATAATCTGAAAACAGAAAAGTACTATCCTTTAATATTTTATATTCAGTTCTTTAAAAATCAATATTTTAAAATTCAAGTTCGTACTAGGGTTCATCTCTCTCGTCTAAACATGGCCTATCTCTCCCGATTATCTGGCTGAAAAGTACAATCCCTCTAACACTTTAATAAGGATTTCACGTCGTCAAATTAGGTTATTAGGTGGAAGCCGACGTGTACCGAGACATTACATCACCAAACGTAGATAGATTACATTTCAAAGAAAAGCTTAGACTATCTAATTATAACCATGTAAAAAATTATTCAATTTACCAAACGAAACGATTTTTTCTGACAAAATATTAAGTTTTTTTGAGAAGCAAACAGCAGCACGACATACAAAATGTCTTTTTGAACCTGACTGAGATAGTTGTTTCATGTATTAAGAGGCGAATTAACGAAATTTCTACAGGGTGTTCAAGAAATGACTCCCTGATTTCAAAATTAAGTATCTCGAAAACAAAGGTCGATAGTGGAATAAAATAAATGGTATGTTTATTGTGAAACCCATACAAATCATGTACAGAAACTTGGAAATTAGTAACAAAAATTGACAACAAGGGGTGCTGCACGCTGTACTTGAAATAGAAATTCCCATAAATAGTGCTGCGAAGGGTATACGCGCTTCAGCAGTAGTTTTGCCTCTACGAGGTACTTACATTTACGCTTGAATTTATCATCCAACCCCTTCGTAGCACTATTTATGGGGACTTCTATAGCAATTAAAGCATGGAAAAGTGGAAGGAAGAGAACTACCTCCGTACTAACTTCACCCATATTTAAATTAAAACGTAGAACTGATTGTTTAGTCTGAACACCAAAGGACTCACATCTCTATAAGAAATTAACAATCGAACAACACACGAGCTTCACTTCAATCTTTTCCTTTACGATTTGCTGTAAAGGTATACGGGAAATTAAGATGACTTCTTACGTCGTTGTAATTACTTTTCTGATTTTTTTTATGCTATGAATTTTAGGATATTTTTAAAAACTTTCCAAGTGTGACTAAGGTGTGGGGTAAAGAATATTTTTGCAAACATTTTCATGCAAAACTTCTCATGAAATGACATTCGTGAACTAAAATTTCTCACTGAAAAAAAAAATCAAGTCCTAAAACTTTAACTTGATTTAAAATAATTAGAAAGAAACTATAATAAAAACAAATTAATAAAGAGTTCTTAGGCGCCCCCCGTTGGCAATTTTGTTATTAAGTTTCTGTACATGACGTTTATGGGTTTGACTATAAACATACCTTTTATTTTATTCCAATATCGGCCTTTGTTTTTGAGATATTTGATTTTGAAATTAGGGAGTCCTTTCCTGGACACCCTGTAACTGTCCATCTCACACGACGGTCCATCTCTACCTGAATCACCCAACACGCATCCTTGGAATTCATAGGAAAAACCTTCGGGAAACATGTAGCAAAAAATGTTATCTTTTGTTTTAAGGCAGTTTACTAAACTTGCTCTTAAGTGTAGTATCAGAATATCTGCTTATTTAAATCGACGAAAAAAAATACTTGGCGAATTTCTAACAAATTTATAGACCTTTGAGTGGAATTAGCTCTTTAAAACACTTTCAATAAATCTGAAGTTCTGAAAATATTTTCATATAATTGTTTGCAGAAATTCTTGTTCTTTGAAGGAGTTCACAAGATCACAACTCAGAGAACCCGAAATTTTACCACTGGTAGGATATGAAACTTCGATCTTTAAGAGGAATAAAATAAAATTTATTGTTTTCAACTCACATGACGATATTTTTGTGATCAAATGAGATCAAAAGTTTTACAATTTTTTAACATGGAGAAAAAAATTAATTTATTACAGACGCTCAAAAATGATGGAATTGGAATGTAACAATACGAAATTTACCTATTAGAAATAGAGAGAATCAGTAGTGTCATAAAACAGTGCATTTTTTGCGTTACAAATGATTAAATATAATTTCTACCTTACCATGAAAAAATGAGAAAATATTACAAATGTGTTAAAAAATCATGCAAATAAAAAGCAAACTTAACTCCTTCAAAGCGGATGTACTATGCGTTGGATCCTTGAAGGGGCTTCTTAAAGTTCCGATGAAGGCTCTGAGACCAGATGTAGATTGACTGTCATTAGTTGTTTAGAGACTTAAGGTGATAGAAAAATCGTGAAATCGCTTTCCCTGCCTCGGGGAGGGGGTGGGAGGGGTGACAAAAGTGTCACCGAGAGATTTTCGTTACTTTTGGTGACCACATGTAGATGAAAATTTCAGAAATGAAACACAGAAGTCGGTGAAAACAGCTTCATTTATAGGGATATTAAACATTCTCATATTCGGAATTGTTCCTCTTGCTGTAGAGCAACTAAAAAGAGCAGCCTATTTTTTTTCTTTGAAATTAAGGAGCGATAAACTAAAATAGTAAAGTGTTTTTGTAAAATGTGTCTAAACACATAAAGCATATCTTTTTAGACTTGAAAAGAAGACTAAAGAAAATTTATTTCCTGAAATAAAATTACACTTCAAATAGTTCAAACATTTTACTTTAAGTAGTCTTTAACCATAACATAAAAGTGCAGGCAACAATTAATTTAAGGAAGTGGTTATTAATTTATTCATGCTCGCACATTTTCTTGTTTTCTGAACCATTAAAACGAATTCTAAATTGCGTAGATTGTAATTCTATTAAAAATTCAGATTCACATGGAATTAAGCTCTGTATAAAACTTCATCTTAAGTTCCTTCAGAGCTAATACGCAATTAGTCTTGTATAGGATAGATAAATAAGCGATGAAAATTTCTCAACACTTTAAACCGGAGGCAGCTTTCTTTCTCGAAGAATTTCAACTGCCGACAAAGTGCACTTTTCAATAGGATCACAGCTCACCACCTTTGTCTTCAATCCCAACTATCCACTTCTCCACTTTCGAGTGCCACTTTCGCCGGAACGGGAGGAAGAGAGAGGATTCTTTTCAACTTTGCGTCCGTCTCCACGTTCTTTTTACGCTCCCTGCACAGGGCCCAATGAAATCTTAATCGAACGAAAAGAGGGTCCTCACGAAGTAAGACAAAAGAGGCGAACTCTTTGATAGACCCTCCCTGGTGTCTCCATCCCCCGTCGTCAACGCCTTTGTCGCGGCAGCTGTTGTTTAAAAGGATGCTGGGGAGGAAGGAGAGGGCTTGGAACAGTCTCTCAACCTGTTACCCCTCGTGTTGGCAGACGACAAGCTTCACATCGTCTGCGGAGGTGACAAAAGGGCCCCGTCCAAAGGCCCCATTAAACTCGTAATTGCTGTCGAAGCCAGCTGCGCCCTTCAGGATACCTATTGTTTCATTAGCGATTTCCTATGGCCTTCTCCACCGCATCAACTTTCCCAGGGAAAAACAACTCATTCTAGGGAAAAAGGGGAGCGTTTTTTCCCCATCACACCTTATCCCTTAATCTGATTTGTGTTTTATTATTTAGTTACTTCACGCTTACAAGGCCTGCTCTAAATGAGGGGAAGTAAAGATGAACCTCTTCGGCGATTTTTCTTCTCTGGCTGACCGAGGATGTAGGTGGGCTCGGCGAAGACATTATAGCTTCCTTCTTTTGACGTGTGATGTTGATTCTTTTTCTTCTCACGACATTCAGGAGAATTAGGAACTTAATGGCTGTTTAGCTAAAACTCACGCTGAGTTTGCAAGATTAGATCTTGTAAAAGAAACATTTACAGCGAATGACAACATACGTTTTGAAGTTTTTGAGGATTTTTTGTGTGAAATATCTGATTTGTATAATAATCCTTAAATTTAGTGAGAAATTAAAAGTGAGCTACTTATGATTGACATGTGTTTAGCTTTTTGAGACTCAAAAGTTTAAAATTATACTCAATGTTTTTTTTTTCCAAAAAGTAAGCAAGAACGTTGAAATTTTTTAGTTAGAACACATGAGTAAAATCTGCGAGATTCCGCAAATTTCCGATCTCCAGACCAATTTTGATCAGTTAAAGCAATTATACAATTTTAACTTTATTTTATACTATCAAGCTAACTGTTGAATTATTCAAAGATCACTCCAATGAAAATTTCTTCAATTTTACATGCTATATTTCCAACATAAAGAAATTCAAAAACCCTACAGCCTATCTTTTACACCTGCTCTTCATGCCCACACCTTGTATATCTGCTGCTCAAAGTAACATTAAGTCGTACATTTCATTTCAAGTTCAAAACTACAAGTACTTCAAATAGGAAACTGTACTTTTTCCTTTTTTTTTTTTTTTGTTTGTTTTTTTTTGAAAAATTAATTTTGAAGTAAAAGTTTTCTTTCCTGTTTATTTTTGAGACAGTTCATAATTTATATCTTCAGTAAAACCTAAAATAGGATTGATGTTGTCTCGTGCCAGCTAGGCTGGCAATTCGGGTTGTACTGCTGCACTTCCAATTGTACCGTAATTTGGTGTGAAGTCCGACTTCCACGGTACACATACCGTAAGGATTCATTTAGAGTAAGCAACCATTCACAGCATAACAACACATTCACACAAAGAAATAACCGGAACAGTAGAGAGAAAGTTCATCGATGCCCAAGCCGGGATTATGACCCGGAACCTTCCCATCTGTACTCTGACAACTAGACAAGGCGGTCAGCGCAACAATAAGTTAGGTTAATGGAATCATGTTGTAAATGGATGCAAACTCTATTAGTCCACGTGGTGATTTATGAAAACTTACTATTGGTGAGTGAAGACTAGGCAGCATAAAGAAATCCTTCTAAAAAGCTCTAACGGTTCCCAATACAGCTCCGTAGGCGTCATCATTGTTTGAAGATGGTGGTCGTGAAAAAAATTAATATTTAAAGTTAGTGATCCTACTTTTTCCTTTCCATCAAATTTACAAATGCGAAATTACTGGTTTATACTAGTTTTATATGTTCTATGAAGGATTAGTTGAAGCATTTAGTTATGAATTTAACCTTCTCTGACATTTTTGTTGCACAATTTAAGTTTTCAGTAAACCTCGTACACCATTCATGCTGCGCTCTGGGGAAGTAAATGGAAACAACTAAGTTAGTCTTTTTTTTTCTTTTTGAATTTTAAATTTCCATGCAAAAAAATTGTTTATATCACATACATTTTGCCCACAATTTGATTTTTTGTGTGATTTCTATTTTGAAATGACATCAGATTACTTTTAGAGAATTCAGCTGGTCACATGTGAGCCATAGGTTGAGAGTCGTTGGGGTTGAGCGTTTTAAGCTTCTAAACTCATTATGTACATTGCGATTAACTACCAACTTCATTCTCATAGGGGAAAATATTTTTCTTTCCCCACGTAGTCTTTGGGGTTAATGGCAACACGCTGGGGTAAACGTAAACAGGTTTTCATTCGCTAACGCACAGTCACTAAGCCATACACAGTTACTCTCAAAGAGTATATCCTTGGATACGATGCACGAATTTTTATCTCAGTTCATCCAAAAGCAAGGGAAGAATTCAAAGCTGAAACAAAAATAAAAGGGCTTTAAAATAAAAGGGTTTTAGTTTGAATTAGCAGCGTGTGTAAGGATTTTTGAATTAATAATGCGACACTGAAATAAATATTTCAATCATTAATAAGAAAGAAATCAGGAAATGATATGAATGAAGCTTTTTTTTTTTTTTTTTTTCAAAAATATTGTCTTAAGCATCATGCGCATGTTTTCATAAAGCTTTAATTTTTATCTACATTTTTCCCCATTCCTTTCCATTTTTCTTTTTATTTTTTGCTTAATGCCTTTACTTACCATTGAAGTGCGATTCTCGATGAAGAATGATAAATAAATAGGTAATTAACGAAGAATTAAAAAGTCCGAAATAAAGGAAATTAATTTTGTTGTGAATTGTTTTGAAAATAGTTACATAATTGTACGTCATTTTTATAAATAAGTCTATTGTTATCTTTTTTTTTTTTTTTTTTTGAAAGACCTCAATAAATTTGTAACTCTACTGAGAGCAACTTTAAAAAGTTACTTTTAAAATGTAATTTAAAACACATTTTAAATCCATCTCTAATGATTTCGCTAACATTATGTCTGCATTTTTATTACCATATACAATATAGATAAATAGGCATCTACTTATAAAAATCTGACCGAGTTTATGTACATTTTCCAAAAAAATAGAATGATTCAGCACTCGAAAGACAAAACAAATTTTTAGAACAAAAACAAAGTTTCGCAGTTAGAAAATCCGATCAATTTACCATGAGAACAACTTCTCAAAAGGAAAACAATTTATTTTTTTGACAAATTAATTTTTTCGCAAGCGTGCTTTTCTAACAGCTTTCGACAGCCGTTTCCGATTTACCTGAAGTGTCATAATTCCGAGGAGCTCATCGAAAAAGTCCCTTCACTGCCGAATGGGAAGAAGTACGCAGAGGGTGGAGAGGGTGTTGTTTTCGTAATAAAAAAACACTCCTCCCACCTCATAAAAAACGATCGATTCCTTCACTCGTCTTTCACGGGGCATAGAATGCTGATGTGGAAAAACTCCAAAGGGGGGGGGGAGGGAAAAAGACTAATAATAAAAGGAAATAAAAAGGGAAAAATAACGTCCCTTACGCGATGAGGAGTAAAACAATGCATGCCCCGTGTCAAATCCGATGACAGAGAATGTTTCTGGGCTGCAGCCACCCGTGCGAAACCCCGTTTCCCGTTTCTCTGCAGAAAATGAAAGTTGTAGTGGGTGCAGAGGAGTGTGGTGGCGCATTATTTAAAATAAATGATGTCTTATGGCGAAGCCCTCATCTTTTTTCTTAATAGAATAACGATATTTTTCGATTGGGAGGGAGGGTGCTGGTACCTCTCCCTCCCTTCACGCAGCCGACTAATGAAAAATCATTCTGTGGTCGATAGCATAGCGGGGAAGGACTCGCTCTGCTTTTTTTCCCGCCGTTCCATTTAAGGGGGTGGAGAGTGTTGATTGCCATCGTATACGGTAGGTCATTTCAATAACCATTTTTGAAATCTGTTTCCAATGGATGGCTGTGGAACATCCCGGGCAGAATCTTCTCTTTTTTTGTTCCTTTTGTTTCTTGTTATTGCTCTTGTTCGTCGTTAAGTGTTGTTTTGTAGTCAAAATATTGAATAAAAAACAGAGGTAGGAACAAAGAAAAGAATATGGAAAGAAATTGAATAGAATATTATTATACTTCTCGGGCACTTCTATAATGGATTTCAGCTTGGAAATAATATTATTGCATTCAGTTGCGAAATATATCATTCGTAAATTCAAGTCTGTCATCAAGGTGGGCATAGATCACAATGTGACGGCTGGAAGAATTTTTCTGATTCAATATTTTGTGATTTTCTATTGTCTAAAAAAGTAGTACAAAACCTTTCTTTTTACCCGAGGGCTGCATCTCGTATTAAGATGACTCTCCCGGGCCAGAACGCTTATAAAATTTAAATTCATTTGATTTTTTTTTAATAACTAGGAAAAAGAAAACACTTACAACCAATAATTGCTGTCATCATTACTTGTTTTACTCATTATTACCCTTTTTATCAGTATGAAGTTTACTTTTGTCCAATTTCTGGCCGTTAGGTTCCAAATTTGTAGGAATTATTCTTAATACAGAATAAAGATAATTGATTGGTTTTGAAATTTCCAGGACATAGTTTTAGAGTCGTAACATTGAACAGAACAACGGGCCACCGTAGGTTGGGCACCTCTGGCCTAATGGTAAGTTCTGTTTTAGGGTGTTGGCTAACTTTGTTCAAGAGATGCACAATTCTGCTTATGTTTGAGAGGTATCCTCAAATATTTGTTTTGACCTGATTTCGGGCAAAACAGTTATTATGAAGTAAAAATACCAGCTTCTTAAAAATAAACTCAAAACTATGTTCTTTATGCATAAATTTTCAATACATATTGCATACTTGTGTTGTAGAATTACAGGTGAATATATTACAATTGCACTAAGATGTGAATTTCGGCCTAAAAGTTGTCATGACTTTGTGTATCAATAAAGTAGCATAAAAAAACTCGTATGCAACATATTTAAAAATTGCACATCAACGAAGTTATTTCTAGCATTTATTTTCTAATGGGAAAGAATAAGTGCTACCGATTATTACAAATGCAAAAATGTTTAAAACGTGCATCAAACGATAATAATTTTTTTAAAAAATGCTTGTATGCAGTTTTATTAACACATTGCGGTGTCTGATTATTTTGAGTTCAAGATCAATTGAAACCTGTAGAATTTATATGAGGAGGACTACATGCATTGAAGTCGAAAATATTCTGCACCGTGCACGCAATAGAGGAAAAACAAGTACCCACAAACACCCTCAGATGCTTTTATTTTACGAACCATTCCATAGTATAAAACGGAAACCTTTTTTCTCCTAGATAAGTAATAAGATAACGGGATATTTTATTTGAAAGAAGTTCACTTGCGCAACACGGAAAACGTTTTGGTGTTCACAGTTAATACGAGGCAGTGAGAAGCAAAGGGATATAAATTGCAAAATTAAAAATTTGCAGGCAACCAGTGCAAATGGTAAGTTAGCCACTCCTCTGTCTTGGGACAATAGGTAGTTGTAGTAGCCCTGGTAGGTTCTGTTTTACAGCAAGATTTAGAAAACATTTTCAATGAAAGCCTACCAAGCCTCTAAACTTTAAACGCGTTTTACTCAAAACTTTAAAATGTCCACTTACATCCATTGCTTCTAAGTACCGCATATGTAGATTGGAAAAGAGAGAAATAAGTTTCCTTAAAGTGTGTGTACTTAGCAAAAACTATATCGCCTTAAAGTATTTTTCGTTGATCACAGATACAAAGTGGAATTCAAGTGGGGAAATCCAGATTCATTACTTAGGTATCTAATGTTGTTAAAATTAAATACGATTAATTTAATACTTAGTGGGACGAAGAACTCAAAGAAGTTGAATAACTAAATATTCAAGCATTTGTCGCTATGCCACATATGTAATTAGATTTGGCCGTTATATATTTGCTCCAGCAAACAAGCATTGCTACTTACAACCCCCCAAAACTTCTACATCCTTTGATGTCAGCGCAGTTGTAACAAGATTTTGGTTGTGCCATTTAAAAATATGTCCTGATCAGAAAGTGTGGAGAAAGAACTTTTTCTGGGTCTTCAACTAAGTTCTGTCCGGAGAAGATGAAAGGCATTTAAGGTAATCAAATTATATTTTGAAGAAGACAATAACAGAAATTCATCAAGATCAATCAATCATTGTGTGAATATAATTTTTACTTTCAATTTTAGTTACATAAGTTGGTTTTCCGTAAACTTCACGAAATAAACAGGTAATTAATTACCCACTGTATAGCTTAATTTTGCCTCATAAAGCGATAAAATTATGTTATAATCAATTGAGTAACTAACTGATTTGTTTAACGATTGACAATTTCGAGAGTCCGATGTTCAACATAAAAACATCAATTTTTTCAACATTGCTTATGACATTATCAAGTCAAACTAAACCATGTCCTTAGTAGCACGGTGATTATAATTAGACCGACATGCGAAAATCACGTGAATATCACATAAGGGTACTCGTTGTGTGAAAGTCACAAAACGTCACTGAAAACTCATCAAGAGTTTGCAAAAACATACGAGTGTTAGTCTGGAGCGACGTCACAAATTGACGTTTCAGTGACTTTTTCACAACGTCACAAATTGATAGATCACAAATTAACTGTCGCGGCGAAATTGCATGAAATACACGTATGTTACAATTGAGCCATAGTGTGACTCCTTTGCAACGTCACAATCACCTTTCTGATTGTGACTATAGTAACTCGCAGTGGTGTAAGTGTAAATTTTCCATGAAACATTGTGCTGTAAGGGATATTCGCCAGTAGCGCTGAAACATACTGTTAGGACCTTATTTTTTAATAAGAACACAATATTTTAATATCGAGAAAATTGTTTCAAATTCAAACGCAATTAAAGGTTTGAATTTGAAACAATTTCCAACTGTCATATTGAAAAAGTTACAACTATCAAGAAAACTTATAACAATAAGACAGAATGATTAAATATGTATCGGTAAAAACATTGAAAATCTAGAATATAAATATCAAAAGAACAGCAATAAAAAAAATAAAAAAAAACTCTACGTTAGACAAAATTGTCCACAAATACAAAAAAAGTAAATAAAATAATAATTATAAGAAGAAAAAGACTAGAGTGGGAGATGAGAAAAAAAGAAATGGAGAAAGCCTTTTTACAAGATCAAAAAAGTGTTGCCTTAGTTGTTTCCCTTGGTAAAGTGGCTAACAGGCGAAACAAATTAGACTTTAAATGAACATTTATTGCATAGTCTTCACAGTAACTTAAACGTCGGGCATAATAACTTCTAAGTTTTAAAGTTAATTATAAATAATTTCAGCTTTCAGCCTTAGTATAGTTATTAACTAACGGCTTACGTAGCGCTTAGTCTCAACAGTGCTTATCTGGTTTTCAAAGTTTTGTCCTAAAATTAGTTAGTTTTTTAAGCATAGTAACAGCTCAGGTTTATTGTAGTGCTTATTTAGTTTTCAAATGTTTTTTTTTTTAAATAACGTAAGTACCAAGCTTCATAAAAGTGATAGAACATTGCAATACCTTAAAATTGCATACAAATGCATGCACGTGTTTCGGCCTAAGCTAACTCCAACTATCCGTGCAAAAGTTTTGTGCTTCGAGTTATATCCTTGTGAATCCCATAATCCTTGTGAAACCGAAATGGAGTTAGCAAAATATTCGGAATGATATTCAGTGAAAACGCTCGAAACTCACAATTGTTTTCATTAATAAAAGGGCTCCTCATAAATCTGAAACATGTACATGCAATTTATTACGCAGTTTTTTGTGGGTTGTAATGTTAGCATAATTTTAATAAAGTGAAAATCTTGCAACATCCCTTTTGGATCCTTTTTCTTAATTGTAAAATCATACCTTCAATAGTAAAAAGCAAAATTTTCCGGGTAAACGTTCTTAAAAATACATTTAGTGCGAAGCAAGTGCTTTGATAGACATAAAGGGTTTTCCTAGAGTATTGAACAAAAAGCAACTTTATATTTTATGCTACTAGATGAATCAAATAATACTGAAAACAACTTTGACAAGAAAAAAAACAATTTTCTAATTAAAAAAAATAAAAAAACCGTTTAATCGTAAAAATACCATTTTCTCTGAAGTTAAAATTGCAAAACATGCACTTTAAAACGTTACAGTACCGTCGTTTTGTAAAACACGAAACAAGACTATCTTTTGAGCAGCCTTTCTTCAAAACAGAAACAAACAGATATCTAAATAATGTACCATAATTACACCACCAACTGGTCTTAAATGCTTCTCCTGGACTAAATGCGCTTTCTTGGTTTCGAATTTTACCGTTTCTCGTCAATTTTCATTTCTAAATGAAACCACCGTCGTTTGCTTGCAGCAAAAATCAACAAATCACTCCTAGAAATGGTTGCACGATGCATTTTTCATCGCCGCGGTGGTAACAATTAAATAACAGACCTTTGCATCCAGTTAGAGGAACAATTTATTCGTGGCGAAGGCGTTAAAGCCCGCAGAAATGTGAACAAGTAAAAGCTAATTGACGGCGCGGAAGTCCTACGGAAATATTTAATAAGTCAACTATTCGAATAAAGAATTCAACGGACATCAAAAGTTTAATTAAACAGAAAACAATTTAATTTGTTTCCCAGGAGGGCGAAAATGGCATTGATTGTGGTTGGAATTAAAATTTGAAACGTTGGGTTAGAGTTGAAATGGCAATGGTTACGCTGCCGGTTCTGTATTAACCAAATGGGTGGCGAACAGGAATTTGAGCTCATTTTAAATGCTAATGGGGCTAAATGAAATGTGATGGAATATTTCTGGACTTGCCGTTATTTCCGTATAAAGGAAGAGACGAGATAAGCAAAGGTGCGGGGTGACGCGTCGCCATTTCTGTCCACGGTGTTTGCAGATGCATTATTATTATAGTCAGAATGGGAATGTCCTCATTTTTAAAAACTATGTTTTTCTAAAAGAGCGTAGTCGAAATCATGTGATGAGACATTTGTTTTGAAACTTTAACTTATTTTCTTTCTTAGAAAAATAATCTTTAAACGACGCGACTGGCAGACATTTTTCTCCACTATTGCAATTTCTGTCACAAATGACGTTCGCTCTTAGCTGCCGCGGAGTTTTGATAGCGCTATTTTTCTGTACCTTTCTGAACAATCACGAATTGCTTAATATCATCATTTGACCAAAGTTGGTGTTGCTCTGATTTGTCAGATTACCATGGCATCGAGAATACGTCCAACGAATCAGATTAATATTCATTAGAGTACAAATTTTCGTCGCCATAGTTTTAAAATGTTTGCGTTCATTTTTTAACTATGGCGACGAAAATGGCGACTGACTATGGCGACGGCTTAACTTAAGCAGATTTTACCTTCAAATAGAGGAGAAGGTGCAAAATTCCTTTTTTTTTTTTTTCAGGAAAACATCTGCATAGATGAACTTAAAAAAGCAAAACTTCATTTAAATATAACATTTCCAGATGACTATTTCCTTTTAAGATTTGCACGAAATAAAAGTTCCATAAAGGTATATATACACTGCAAATTTGATCTTTGTGATCAGTATCCGGGTGCGATTTTGCCTTAATAACCAGATCTTTATTACCACATACTAATAACTATTTCTTTTTTTATGGATATACCTTATATTACCTAACGCAGAAAATCACCATTCATAATATGACCGGGTGCGAATTTCCTCTCAATTTCCATTCCAGTCTCTTTGTAGAAGAAAGACACTCAACGAGTAGGGTCCTATTGCAGTTCATGATTATGAAAAACATAAGTTGAATTAAAAACGTCAAAATACAAATGTTTTCTCTTCTCATAATTAGTAATTAATTTGCTTAATAAATGCAAACAAAATATCATAAATATTGCACATCTTGTTTTGTGTGAGGATTTAAGTAATTATTTATAAAGGATTCAGAAGCTGCTTAGTTTGTTTAAAAGATAATAGATTTTGGCTATGTCCGTAATAAGCTGTGCTTGTCACATGCTAAAACCTACGGAAGAAAAGCCCACTGCAGCACTTACGTAAGTAGTTAAGTATACGGGTTTTATAAGTCATAATTTGTGATAAAATACGTATTGAAGCTACTTTAAAATGTCTTGTATTTCTTGACTAGAAAATCAATCCTCATTGAATGACGGGTGCAAATTTACTTTGACATGCTCAAACAGATATAGAGAGAAACGCTTAACATTGGTTGAAAAAATATAAAATTAAACACTTATTTCACGACAAGCTACGTTAGTTTAATTTACACATTGTTAGAGACTATCTCTTGATAGCAAAAGGTTCAGAAAATTGCACACGTTATGAATACAGCCAAACACGTTTTTTGTGCGGTCTTTTTTTTTTTTTTTTGTGCGACTTTTTTTTTTTGTGTGTGTGTATGTGTGGTACATGAAAATTATTTATAAAACGAGCGGAAATCTTACTAATATTATATATGCGAAAGTTTGTCTGTATGGATGGATGTATGGATGTATGGATGGATGTATGGATGTTTGTTACTCTTTCACGCAAAAACTACTGAACGGATTTTGATGAAACTTTACAATAATATAGCTTATGCATCAGAATAACACATAGGGTAGTTTTCGTCCCGTTATGGGGGGCAAAACCCCCTTAGGGGGGCAATAAAACACAATTTTTGTATAAATTCTCTAACATTGGGATGAAAAAATACTTGCACATATTTACATTATATGTCCATCGAAAGCTCTGATTTTTCTGCTGAAGATGACACCTGTTCGAAATTTCTAAGTAGAATAAAAAACGAGTTATGAGCTTTTTAGATCCATGTTCGAAGGCTTTCCTCAACTCAATACAGTATTTAGTGTATCATCTCAACTCCCTGTCGATAGCGACAATTGTTGTATTGTTGACTTTCTTTGCTTTTCGTGATTGTTCAAGGCTTTTCTCAAGTCAAATCTTGAAGTCAGATTTTTGCACAAGATTGGCAAATAATACATGATTTGGCTGATGATTTTCCATTTAAACGGAACTTTAAAGTAATTAATGGTTTTTATTATTATTTATGCTAATTGAACACTTACTCATTATCCAAACAACCAGCAGATCGCCAAAATTTTTGCAGAAAGATTTCCGTAGCTGATGCATTTGGCAGTTTTTTCAACGTTGCTGTTTTTGAAGCCGAAGACTACGTCATAATGTTTCTCAGCTTTCACCATGTAAAGAAAATATCGCCAATCAAAGAATTTTCAAAAGACTTTTTTTACTGTGTTAAATAATCCAGCAACTAAATTAGGCAAATCCATAAACAGCACAAAAACTTTCATTAATTTTCCTTTTTGCACAATTTCAAACAATCACCAAATTTTATTACTTATTTTGGTAACATTTGGGATGAAACTGTTTAGCGCCATTTTATGGTGACCAAAAATATCTCAGCATCTGGCGACGATATCTCTGTAACGAAAATTAATATCATATCGTTTTACAAAGTAAGGAAAGAATGGGGGAGCATCATCGAAGGTACCTCGAAACGACTTTCGCAAATTCGGTAAAATCGCACCAAGAGCCACAATGATTAAAATTTCCCGAAATAACTAAAGCAAGTATAAGGGGATTACGAGCGCAGCTACTTTTTTTTAATTACTTCGTACTTCATTAGCCATACAGAGAAGGTTTTCGACTCCATGTTAAAAAAAAAAGTATCAACAGATTAATCTTTTTAAACATGAGAAGATTAATTTCATGTTTTTTAAATTTGTATATGCTTAAATATAGTGCTTTCGTTTCTTAATCAATACTAATTTGTTTTTATACTGATTGCTATTTTAGTTTTATGGGTAAGGAAGAAACTCGATTTTTAATCACGTCAAAAAGATGTGTTTTAAATTCTTTTACTTAAAACAGAAAACAAAAGCAAGTAACGATTTTTTCTAATAATTATTACTGACCCAGGCAACGCCGGGTATTTTTGCTAGTTATTCATAAATCGAGTGCGAGGTAGTATCTTCAAGTGACGACAGGGGTATCCCGATGGGAAGTCATGTGATCTCCCAATAATTTCCTTATTTGGGAAATTTTTCGGGAGTCGGCAAAATTATCATCACAAGGTTTATTTTGATTTCGTTTAAGTGTATCATTTTGGGTTATTTTATACGTGACTTTTTTTATGCGATCCGTATCCACCGCAAAAAAAAAAAAAAAAAAATAATAATAATAATAATAATAACAATAATAATAAATTTTTTACTGTGTTGCGAAAAAACATTTTTATAGCTACTCGTGAAGTTTCGAACAATTATTTATGCGATTTTTATCCACCGCATAAAAACAGATCTAGGTGTATATTTCTGAGTTTTGATTTCAAGAAATGTAAAAAAACGTCTGTAAACAAACATCGAAGTAGCATTTCTCGCAACATTGACGTAAGTTTAGACATCGACAAAGTTAAAATGAAATGATTTCAATGTCTAAACGATTTTATTGCTAATATAAATGATGGCTTAGAGTAGATTTTTTTTATACATTCATTCTAAAGTTTTGTATTAAATTATTTATTTAGTCTTTTTTATATTTTTGATAAAAAAATTTACTTACATACGCGAACTTTTAACTATTTATTTATTTATTTATTGTACTTTTGGCAACAGTAAAAAAAAAAAGAAATACAAGTTGCTTTATTTTTATCTAAATTGAAATACAGCACTCGACATCGATTTTTAAAAAAGGTAATTAATTTTGATGTATTTTTATTTTACCATACTGCTCGGTCAATTTCTTTTCTTAAATAATAATAATAACAATAATCTGTAATAATATTAATAATAATATGTAATAAGAATAATAATACGTAATAATAATAATAATGTTATACTACAACCCAAATTCAAAATAATAGACTATCAGAACTGTTTGAATAAAACTTGTCCCTCAGTCGGAAAAAAGGAGCGCATGCAAATTAAAAAGAATAAAACTCGTTATCCAAGAGTGGGTAAATCACAATTTAAACAACTTTTCAGATATTATTTTAAAAATTTATGGATCATTAACTCATTGGAAAGATATATAGATTTTTTATATGGGTCAAAAAATTAGAATAATCTATTTATTCAATATCAATTTTAAAAAGTAGCGAAAATATTTGCGTACCTGTTACCTTATAGTTTGTCACAAGTATGGAACATGGCTCCCGAATAATTTTACGCTCTTTTAAAAGCCTTTTATTGCTCAAAATGGGTCATCAAGGTGATAAATAAGGGGAAAAAACGAAGTTACATACTGCATCATTTCTTAAAGTTAGGAAAAAAACTATCCAGCTCAATTCAAATGAACGTTTTACAATCTCTGGTATTTAAGATTTTAATTGAATATAGAAGGACTGACTAACTAAAAAGTAACTGAAGTAAATGAGGTAGAAAAATTGAAATTCCTGGCAGAGATGAACCCAAATTAAAGTAAATTGTCCAAAATAATCGATGAAAAATGCTTCTTAAGCCCATAAGTGTTGGACGGAATGTATAGTTATCTTATCCACGCCAACTACACTTGGGCGGTTGCATAAACTGAAGTTTTAATTGCGGATTTACGAAGTAAAACCAAAGATAAACATGAAGCAGAAACGTGCACGACTCACCTGGAGTAAAGAGAAGCTCCAACAGGGGCAACAAGTTTGGAAAAGGATTGTATTCAGTGATGAATATTTTTTTGAAATATCTGTGAACAAAAAAAGGTGTTCCGGTTTGACGTTCAAAAGAAAATCGTATGAGAAATCTTGTGTAAGACGTTTTCTCCATTTTGACACATCCTTCTTGGTTTGTGGGTGCATGAGGGCTGCTGGAATTGGGAAGTTATATCTTAAAATAAAACAATGCGTGACTTCCGCTGTTTATCAATAATACTGCCTGATACTTCATCTGAGGCACAACAGTTACACATTTAGTGACAAATTTTATCTTTACTTAGATTCTACTCCGTGTCACATCTCTAAATCGACTCATTGATTGTAAAAAGAAAGAGGAATTTCGGTATTAAACTGGTCAAGCAACTCTACCAATCTCAATACGATCAAGAATTTGTGGTACCGTCATATCTACAGAAAGCGGTTCACGACCTGGTGCCCACCAACAAAATTGAGCTCGTTGCTGCATTGAAGAGGGTATGGAAACAGTGTCTGAAACGATTAATGTAAACAGGTGGTAGAATCCGTGTGAAAAAGGATTAAAGCATTGAAACCAGCAAAAAATAACGCATTTTAGTATTGATTTTTCTTTTTTTTTTAAGTGTTTTTCCCCTTTAATTTGAATATTCTAATTTTTTGATTCAATGTAAATCTTCATCAGTACAAACTTTTGGATCATTCTGTCTAAGATTATTTTTAATTGAGTATATTTGAAATGAAATGCACACTTTAAGGTCTAAGAAAGGTGGCACGTTAATTTAAACACCTAGTTTGCACTTATATTTTATTAGAATAAACTTTTTTTTTCCAAAAAGTGGGAAGTATTCTATTATTTGAAATTTGGGTTGTATAAGTCGCTTTTCTATTGCATAAAAGACGCTCTTACTTTATTTGTTTGTCAAGTTGTTTTATTCCTGTTCAGAATCGATTACACCGAGTGGCAAGAAAATACCTTCAAAATGCTTCTGACGTAATTCTTGCTGATTCTTATGCTTTATGACACCCTGAATACAAGTATGACCACCGTTCCCCCCTATACGTCCCATTTTTTGGAAAAGCCACCCCCTTATTTAATTTATTAATTTATTTATTTATTTATTTTTTTTTTTTTTTTCAATTTTCAACAGTTTCAAAGCCATTATTTTATTTGGAGGGGAAGGTAGAGTTGTATTAGCCATTAACATTCTTCGGGGCTAGAAGGATGCAAAGTTCAAAATCATTAACATTTAGGTCAAGTCGAGAGACTCATGAGGGTATTTCCACTAAAATATTTCAAAAATCATCAAATCCGATCTTTTTTTTTTTTTTTTCTATGAGTTTGTTTTACAATGCTTTCACTTATTTTGAAGCATAAAACCAAAGTATAGGACTTACTCATATGAGCCCTATGTCCTAAAGCATTTTCACGTTGTAAAATTAAAAAAAGAAAAATATTGGATGCATTGGGTATTTTACATATCAGAGTCGCATCGCAGATCTTCAGTAAAGAACTTTCCCGTATTATTATTCAACTAGCATTCCCAGATATAATTATGACAAAAAATGAACTTAGGTATGCTTATAACAAAGCATTAATGTACATTTATATGGTACTTGAATTTATATGTAAGTTAAAATTTTTTTACAACGTGAAAATATTTTCGAGCACAGAGCTCACAGAAGTGAGTTCTGTACCCTAGTTTTATGCCAAAAAATAAGTGAAAGAATTGCAAAACAAACCCCTAGAAAAAAGATCGATTTTGATAATTCTGAAATATTTTAGGAGGGAACCCCCCCCCCCCCCCCCCCTTCCTCCTTCCAGGAGTCTCTCGACTTGGTGTAAATGTTCTTGCATTTGAACTTTGCATTTCTTTAGCTCCTCAGAAAAGTGTTAATGGCTAATAATAATTGCTATGAAACCGTTGAAAATTGAAAAAAAAAAATGGGGTGGCGCCATTTACAAAAAGTAGGACGCGTAGGGGGAAAACGGTGGTCATATTTGGATTCAGGAAGTCATTTTACATAAGAATCGGTAAGAATTATGTTAGAAGCATTCTGAAGGTATTTTTGTGGCGCACATCAGTGTTATTGTATGTTGAGAGAAATATATTTTTGTTACTCTGTTCTTCAATACGCTTCTCGTAAAAATTGTGTTTTTAAGTATTAGACAAAATTGTGGAATTTAAAATCAGACAGAATAGAAAGCCCATCAGCGGTTGAAACTGAATGAGCAATAATGCCTCACAATTTCAAAAAATTGATATCAATTAAGTATTTTCAAATAAGGTATTTTACATGAGACGGTAAAACTTGTTTTTTTGCAATCAGTTTTGATTGTTGAGAAGATTTGCTTGAAATAACATACAGTCCTAGAGAATAGAGTGAATGTTGATTTTATGCTAAAAAATTAATGTTAGTATGCAATAAAGAAGGCTCTTTTGTTTCTAGGTAGAACTTCTTGTTATTTTATGGCATATTCTGAAAATACACTTTTATAGCCCGATCTCAAATGTAACGAAAGAAAGATTAATGAACTGAAACAACGTGAGGTTAATCATAAGTTCCTAAAAATAAATTAACCAGAAGGAAAAGAACAGAATTCTTGATATTTATTGTCTTTTAATTGTGTGTGTTTTAAAGGTAGAGAATAATGATGGTAAATTCAATGCAAAAAATTAAACATTCGAATGAAAGGCAATTCAGTAACACTGAGAGAAAAAATAAAATTAGAAAAAAAAACATACAAAAGGCATTGATTTTCATTTAAAATTGTTTCCTCGTGTTTTTAAAACTCAAATTTAAGTAAATCATTGAAAAAAAATAATAAATACACAAATAGGGAGATATTGAAACAATTTAGCGGATCACGTCTGCTTCAAACGTAATAAAAAGATTCTACAAACATTAAGCTTATTTTTCAGTTCTGAGAATATCAGAAAATTTTTTCGAATGTACGTCAGTCAATAAAAACTCATTATAATATTAAAAAAGTAGATTTTTTTAATAAACAAGTCTGCTTTTTTTTCTACCTTTAAATCTGTATTTGACGGAAAAAGAAAAGGAAAATCATAAAATACGAATTCCCTTTTACACGTGAAAGCACCATCCTATAAAAGTTAGAGTATATTTGTGAAAGATGAAAAAAAGTAATGCTCGAAAAAAATTAGTTTTCATATAGATATGAAAGAAAAGAACCATTTTACTAGTCCCGCAAAATGAAATTATGTTTTCACTATGGAAGGCTTATTCTTAGAGATTAAAAACTGCTTAGAACATATCGTAAAATGAGTTCGTCAACTAGGTAACTGAAAATTTGAAAAAATAGAATTTTTTACTTTTGATGAAAATATATGTTCGGAAGAAGACATAAATACTTCACTTCAAGTAAAAGATCCGGAATGATCCTGAAAAATAATGGGCTGCGAATGTGCCCAATTTCAGCCAGGAGTATATCTGGCATGAAACAGAAAATTTTCCCGCAAAAATTCAACAACCTCCCTTAAAATAGTCTTGAATCTTTCCGAAGAACTTAGATGAAAATGGAAATTTCGCTTTATATAACTTAACTAAGAGTGTTTTCTGGCCACTTGTTACGAAAATTTTTCTGGAATTTTCACGTCTGACATTACGTAAAGAGTTCCTAGAAAACACTCATTTCTTCAAATGCCTCTAAAATCTGTTAAACGAAGAAGTGGAAGATTTCCTTTTCAGGGAATGTAGTGCTCAATAGTACTAATAAACTGTAAAAAAGGAAAAATTTTGAAATTGACATTTTTGAGAAAAATAAAAAAAAAAGTATTTTAAACTTTTTTTTTTCAAAAGACTGAAAAAAAAACTAAAGCACACATTTCAAAATGTTGCATATGTTTTCTCTTTATAGTTAATAAAAGTAAGGTTTCTAAGAAATTCTGGAAGGAAGTCTGTGGCGGACCTGCGTCCAAGAGAACCCATAGCACCTACAGCCTTGAAATTTTGCACAAAATTACTTCGAGCTCCGGGGGTGTGCACCAGGGGTTTTATTTTTTTTAATTCGAATTAGTTTTTTTGTAATTAATTTTTTAAGCTCAAAAATCGCGTAAATTGCCTATTATTGCCTATTAAAGGGGTGAAAAATTATTTGCACATATTAATATTATCGTTGGAAAGGGTAGAATTTTCCGCGTTCTATGCAATTTGTTTCAATGCTCTAACTTAAATACGGCGGGAGTTACTTACGTTTTTAAATCGAACGTTTTTTAGGCTTAGCTAAAATTTAGGCACTACTTTCTTCATTAAATCTATCAGTAAAAAGCGAAAGAATTGTCCTACAGTTTTCTTTTTGACACCACTGAAAAGAGCGGCTTTTTTTACTCCACATCTAACTCGACCTATGATCGAATAACTGAGCTTCTATCTCCAAAGGAAAAAAAGTTACAAGCCGTTAAAAAAAATCAAGTTCAAATTATTCTCATCTTCATTAAAATAATTGATGTTTTATTTGTCGTTGCCATAGTTACGTCTTTTCGATTCGCATGTTTCTTCTTTCTTATTCAAACTTAAACGGTTTCGATTTTAACGGAAAATCTTAGGCACAACTCAATTCAAGCATCGAGTTAAAGAGCAAAATATATTACTAGAGACCATGAATATGAAAACGACTTTTCAAACGTACAAAACTGAAGTTTTCCAATGCTCAGGAGCCCCTTAGCACTTACGGCTCTGCAATTTGGTACAAGTTATTTTGAAACAAGGGAGAAGGGGTGCTCTTTGTTTCAAAGCGAGCTCATAATGCGTTTTCAATGTGTTTCTTTTTAATTGACGATTTAAATATTTGCGAATCAAACAAGATTGCGAAGCAATCTTCTGGGGTTGGTGAGCGTTAGCGAGCAGGGGGCAGAGCCCCCTAGTTAAACAAGAAAAAATATCCTTTTAAATAAAACAAACTGCTACAACATATGTTCTACCGTTCCTGAAATAATGTACTTAAAAGATTTTGACGAAAATCCCAAGTGAGAAATCAAATCATGACAGGACCATCATCTTTGGTGGGCTGTATCGCGGCCCAGGGATTTTTGGGGCAAAACAAAAAAAAAGTATTTCTTAATTTTTTATGAATTTTAGCATATGTTAAATTCAAAAAAATCCGAGACCATCAAGTTACTCCCCTGGTTGAATTGACATGGCTTCACCTTAATTACATAGTTTCTTTCAAGGCGTTTAACTCTCTCTCTTTTTTCAAACCAATTGAAAAATCATACAAAGCGTCTTTTAGACATTCCCTGAACACTGATATACTGAACAATGATAATAATTTCTTCAATTATATCCTTTCATTGCGTCAGAAAGCTTTTGCTGAATCTCTTTCTAGGAGAGAAAAATTGGCGGCACTTTTTCTCTTTCCGGACTTAGGAGACAATTTCTCGGTCAATGATATGGATTAAATCTTTTAGCTTCAGGTAATAAAGATAAACTCATTTGCAGGGAATTAAGATAATTCTAAAAAATGTTAACAAGATTTTTTTTTTTTTTTTTTGAAACGAGATTTTTTTCGCGTCTTGAGCATGGCTTGCACAAAGAAAAGTTCCCTCAAAATTAAATTTAGATAAATATTGTTAGAACCTTTATTAGTTTTGTAATTCCCGATGCAGTTCACACTGTAAAAATAATTCAGAAACGTTCCAAGAAAATAATGGGCAGCTTATGTGCCCAACTTCTGCAGTAACATATCTTGCAAAAAACAGGACCATTTTTCGCTAAATGTCAGAAACCTTTCTGAAACTATTCGTGAAACTTTCTGAAGAATTTGGAAATCTACCCGGTTAAAACCAGTTACTTCTCTGGAACCTTCAAGAAAATTTAGGTAGATTCTACGTAATTGATGAGAGCTTTCCTGATTTACCAAGAAAGATCCAGAAGCTTTAATGCAACTACGGCCGAAATTAGGACATAATTGCAAGTAAGAACCAAGCATATTCCCTGCCTTCTTACCTTGCAAAGCTGCAGCTATCTAGTGATTTATTCGCTCTTATCGGGAGCTTAATCAATCTGGAAGGACCGAAACCGAACTGACGCCGTTACACTTAATAAAAACTCTCAGTCAATCTTTAAACTGGTGGCTAAAAATATTTTTTACACCAGTAAAAGGTCTGTATTCCTACAACTTATAGCAATTCAGGAAAAGTTTTTGAAAAGATACTTGATTTTACGGGTAAATAGACGCAAATCTGTGAAATCCCGAAACGTTTCACGGAAATAACCAGTAAGGTTTCGGAATTTTTTTACAGTGTACCATGGGTAGAAAATTACCGTTAATTAAAAAAAAAATAAAATAAAAGAACTCTCACACACACACACACACACACACAAACACTAACACAAACAAACAAATTACACATTTAGTTACTCATTTAGCACCTTTCCGGGGATCCTAAACACACTGAAAATTTCCGGCACACATTGGGAATGCATGTGAAAAAACTTCAACTCGGAAAAGCTTCCATTTGCTTGTTCCGAATCTGCTCCGTTATAAAGAAACTGTACTAACATGTGTTCATAACCTGTTCCATAAATGTACCAAATGTATCCTGCTGTGGGTGTTTGGGAAATTTTAACTTGTTAACAAATTTGAGAACTGATGGGTGTCACAATTAAGATAGTACTAAGACACATTTGAGAACAAATTTGGTCAGACTCGTAAAATTATCACATTATGTGTTACAACGGTAATGGCTTGCAAAAGGATAGTTGGTCGTGCAACATACTATATGTACGTTGTAAAAGGAACTGTTTTTTTTTATTTATGGAAACCACCGTAAACTTCTATTCTCTATCATAATGCCTATGGTCCTCCAAAAGGTTTAAAGCTTTAACTACAATCAGTCATTAGAATCCCTCATTATTATATTACTAGGAATCTTGTCACAATGATTACTAATTGGATTGGTGTCGCAAATGCCATTGCACAGGATAGCTTCAGACATTCCCCGGTCACAGGTCATCCATTTCCCCGCAGCAGACCATGCCACCTCGGCCTTTTCAGTGTAAGTGTTGCACTAGCATATGTGCTAAAAACGATGAGTGTTCCCATAATGGTCTAAAATGTGTGTTGCGATACGTTCTCGAAACAGTGACATTGTGATTATTCAAAAAAGGTTCTCAAATGCACTCCAAAAGTGTTCAAAAAGCAAGCTGAACTGGGAAACAGTGTGAAGGAAAAAAAAAGAAAAGTATTTCTGGAAGTGTTCTGAAAACAGTTTCGTAAATTATGCTTCGAAGTGTTCTAAAAAAGGGGGGGAGGGTGTTCTACAAAATGTGTTTTGAGATTTGCAGTGTTTCGGGCACGAATAATGTCGGTACAGAAATGAAAAAGTTTTTGTTTTGAATAATCCTTCACAGTTAATTATTTTTAGGCTTTTTTGGTCATCTATATATAATCAAATTTATCTTTCACCGGTACGAAGAGTAAACTGGCTAGGACACTGGGATTGTTTTCTGAAAACCGGGAAGTCTGGCAAGCCTACTAGGCTTGCCAGATTTCTGAAATGTTCAATCGGGACACCGGTATGCCTCCTCCCTCCCCAGCGTCGCGAGTATTCGAAACAGCACACATCTTTGGCTAATTTTTAGAGTACTTCACAGGACAGTTCATTCTCAATGCTATGAGATGAACCAAAAACAAAGGTAATACGAAATGACATAAACGGATACATTTAAAAATTTACTTCTTGAACGTTAATATTTACAAGTTAACGTTTCGCTTACCTAACGTACAAAATTTTAGTAAGAAGAAACACTTTAAATGAAGAACAAAAATTGAATAACATTTACATTTACTTTTCATTGGAAATGACTTTTTTTATAAAGACTTTTTTGGTTTTAATCTTGTGGTAAAAATCCTCAAAAGCTAATCCAATATTAACTTTTCAAGTCAATGCAACTAATGACAAAGTAATAATCTCAGATAATCATTCTGAGTTAAATATTTTCAGACTTTTTTGGTTATCTGTAAACAAATTTATCTTTTACCGGGACATGAAGTAAGCCGGCCGGAACACCGGGATTTTGTCTGAAAACCGGGACTGTCCTGTTGAAATCGGGACGTCTGGCAAGCCTACCCTAAGAACACGTTCAAAATTATTTTTTGTTTTATTTTCACCTGTGACCTATTACACTTGGAGATATGCTATTTCTATTTAGAATTAATGCACTATTTCACGTAGGTTCAATTTTGTAAATTTTCTGACGTCACAAACAGTTTTTTTTTCTTGTATAGTCAAATTTAATAACTTAAGTTTGTGACATGCCAACATGTAACCTGCAATTTGGGAAATGAAAAACATATTTTACCATTCAGCAACTGAGAAAAATCTCACAAAATTAATAATAATTGATTCATGCATCTAAACCTGAATAAAGTGTTTTTTATTCTTTTTTCATTGGTATATTGTCTTACTTTTAGAACATTTAAATTATTCCTCCAAAGAGTATTACTGATCTAATGAAACATTTCGAATGAGCGTGTGTCGTGCTTAGAGATCAACTGAAATGTTTTTAAAAGAACGAAGCCGTTAAAATGAACGAGTTGAATGAACGGATCATTAAAATGTACGACAATTGCCCACCTCTAATTTATATTCTTTTTCAGTAAATTTCAAATTTATCTTTTATTCACGCGAGTGGTAGTAATCTCGTTTTTGGCTAGACAAATCGAGAAAGCTCAATGATTTAAAACGTATACCTATCGCATATTTTTAACAAATACAATAATTGCAAAAGATTTTAGTATACTAGTATAAAAGCAAGTTTTGTAAATGAATTTTAAATTTTCTTTCCTGTTTCTGCTTTTGTAACTAGAAAACTTAATCACTCGGGATAATCTCTCCTTCTTCATGATTTGCGATGTTATCTAGAAATAGATATATTTAACTTTTATATGCATTCTGACCTGCGAGGATCATTTTAATATGAACTGAGGTATTAGGGGATATCCTTTTCTTTTTTTTTAATTTAATATAGTCGAACAAGCTTATAACGAGCCCTAATCCAACGAGAACTCGGATTTAACAAGGATATCAGAAATTCTTGATTTCTACAATATACAGTCTATAGGTGCAAAACTCGCTTTAAACGAACAAACCCCTGGTATAGCGAGCGATACTTTTGTGATTCATTAATTTTCTTTTGATTGACACCTCTCTTGTCTAGTTAAGCTATCCATGAAAAAATTTCTTTAGCATTCCGAAGTCAGCTGAAAGTTATTCATGAGTCGTAATTCCTGAGAACAAGTGATGGCAGCCTTTATCTTACTTTGTGGCGTAGTGAACCATTTGAAAGTTGTGCACCGCTATCCCTACTCTAACAAATATTGTAGCTGAAATTTAAAATAAATAAGATGGAAAAAAATGAAAACGTTGATGATAATAACGAATGTGAAGAATTGAAGGCTGAGTCATCCCTAGCAAACTCAACGGTTTTTGAGGGCGTAAGAAATTTGTTTTCAAAGTCAAGTCGGAGAGGCGAAAGACTTCATTCTTCCAGCCATGAGTATAGTCAGCGAAAAACAACACAAGAAACAGACAGTTAAAAGTCAAATTAGCTAACTTTTCTTATCTGTACGGAAATAAGAAGGTAAATTTCAGTAACTGTAATTTTTTTTTATCTTTCACCTTTCTTTTTTTTTCTCCCTTTTTGTCATCTATTGTAGGGTAAGATAGAGTACAGTGTTACAAAAAAAAAAAAAAAAAAAAAAAAAAAAAAACGAGCTGATATGTGCATCAAACGACTTCCTTTTACTCCAATTTAATGTCATTTCCCCATTATTGGCCATTATAATGTGATTCAATAGTTTACTCTTAAAACATCACCAACAGTAGCCGAATTGAAACCAAATTTTAAAAAAAAAATCGCCAAATTTTTCGCTAAGTTGGCGACCAAAAGACTGGCGATATATGGCCAAGTGTCCGCCAAGTTATAACACCACTTGAGTTTACATCGAAATTCACAATGATTTCCCCCAAAAAAGGGGCAAAAGACCTCCTTAAAAACACCCGAATGCAAACAAAAAAGGAGGTGCACAACTAGACCCCACTAGGAGTCTGGTTACAAAATTTCAACTTTCTAGGACATACCGTTCTTGAGTTATGCGACATACATACGCACATACATACATACATGCAGACGTCACGAGAAAACTCGTTGTAATTAACTCAGGAATCGTCAAAATGGATATTTCGCGTGTCTAAACGTTTTTAGGCACTTATCCACGTGTAGTCGAATCGAAAAAAAAAACTCAACATTCATTCGGGGGTGAGTAAAATGGAAATTAAAGTCGATTTTTGAGTGAAAATTTTTTTGCGAATATAATACTTCCTTTTTTGTAAAAGGAAGTAAAAAGTAATTATGTGAGAATTTTAATGAGTTTATTTAAAGAAACTGATTTTCACGAATACTATATAACGGCAAATATCGCGATCCTTTTTTGCTCGTTATAAGCTAATTTGACTGTAATCGTGCTGGAAGTTTAAAGAGTTTTTGTTTTTTTTTTCAAAGCCCTGTTTTTTACAAGCACTCTGATATAACGAGAAAATGTCACGGTCACTTCTTGCTGGTTGTAAGCGAGTTTAGCTGTAATTATGCTGGAAGTTTTATGAGGTTTCTTTTTTTTTTTTTTTTTCAAGAATCCATTTTTTACGAGCACTCGGGTGTAACGAGCAACTATCGCGGTCCCTTCTCACTCGTAATAAGCGAGTATAGCTGTAATTATCTTGAAAGTTTTATTAGTTTTGTTTTTCACGAACCCGTTTTTTACGAGCATTCGGATATAAAGAGAAAATACTACGGTCCCTTCTCGACCATTATAAGCTAGTTCAACTGAAATAATGCTAGAGTTTTTATGAGTTTTTTTTTTTTTTTTTCAACAATCCGTTTTTTACAAGCACTCGGATGTAACGAGCAAATAACGCGGTCCTTTCTTGCTCGACAAGAGCGAGATTGACTGAGTTACATTTTGAAATCATATTTTAGCACGAAACATTTTTCATTATTTTCCATTTCATTATTGCAATAACTCTCTCTAGTGTTCCCAAAAATGTCCGAAGGCACAGCACTTTGGTGTTCCATCCCCCGCTATCTTTCTACAAACCTTAATCGACTTCTAATGCTAATTTGAAGTCATATAAATATTCATTCCGCTGCCTTTACAACTTATTCAGCTTCGCCTTTTTAGAAACGAACGCGTTTTCAAAAATTTTTAAAACCTTAACTCGGCTCCTGTGCAAGTGCAAATGAGAGGGAGCCGGTTTAATTTGGAGAAACCGGAGCGAGAGAGAAAATATCTGTTCAAAATTTTTGTATCTACTTTCTGGTTTCCTCGGAGACCTTTTCTCCAAATTAAACATCCCGCAAATTAAATCAGATTTGGAAAGCTTTCTCTGCCGTTGTCCCCCACCGACGCTGAAATTTCGAGAATTGAGATTGGAAATGTGATTGAATTAATGCATTGAAGCAAAGTTTATACGCATAGTCATTTTAAACTGAAATGTCGGTCTATGATTAAAAATAACAGGTACTTTTTGAATTTTTTGTGATAAATGAAGCGAGGCATTTATTCATAATGCAATTTGTTTTGTTGTTAAAATAATTTGAATCTCACATTAAAATTTAATCAAATACTTCTTTTAATTTTCTCATTGAAGAAAACAACGTGCCTTTTCTCATACAATTTATTTTGCTGTTATAATAATTTAAACCTCAAATTAATATTTAATTTAATTTCCTAATTACAGAAAACATCATGCATTTTCTCATACAAAAGGTTCTGCTGGTTGTATTTATCCTTATGTAGTTGAGTTAATGCATTGAAGTGAGATTAATAAGCAGTCATTTTAAACAAAAACTTTGACTTGTAATTAAAAATTACAAATACATTATGCTTTTTTATGATTTATTTACTAGCTTTTTATCATCTCACATCAAAAGTTTGCTTTTGTTGTTTCAAATATTTAAATCTTATCTCTATATATTAAAAAAACTGACGTCAAAGAAATTGAAATTTTGTCTGTAGCAGGTTTGTGCTCTGGAAACCCCATAGCACCTACATAATGTGCAAATTTACTGTGTGCTGAAATGTTGTGCAAATTTACTTGGAGCCCCAAGGTTTTTCACCTAGAGTTTTATTATTTTGACTTTGAATTAGTTGTTTTTAGTAATTATTTTTTTAAGCTAAAATATCACACAAATTGCCTATTAAAAGAATGAAAATTTTCCCACATTCCTTAACATCCTATGCCATTCGAAAGAGCTTTTTTATCTGCAACAGATTGAGCTTTTTCCACTTTTTCAATTAATTAGAACAGCAGATATAAGGGTTTCTTATTTAGCAAAAGTCCAAGACCCAGCTCAATTCACACCCGGAGCTAAAGAACAAAATATTACAAGAGACCACAAATTTAAAAGCGACTTTTCAAGAGTACAAAATAGTTTACTAGGGCATCTTGAGCTGTGAAATTTGATTCAAGTTAGTTCAGACCCTTAGAAAGGGGTACTCGTTGAACCATTTCTTTACTCGTTGAACCATTTCTTTAAAAATAATTTTTCTTGACACATAAGTTTATCAAGTTCTTTTTGTGTTCGGATTGAAGTTAGATTGTCATATTTTTCTAAATTTAATGGGCTCTTTCCTGAAACTCTATTTTTAACGGAAAGAGATGTGCGACTTTTATTTTGTTCTACTCGTAACGTGTACGGCAAACTGCCCGCGGAAAAAGGTGGCACGCTAACCGCAGATAAGCAAAAACCGCGGATAATCCGAATAATAGGTAAAGAACGATACAAATGTATACAATAGATAAAAAGTATGATTAAAATCAGTCACACATACATTTAAATTATAGCTAAAAACGATAACATTGAATGTAGAAAACATGCTAAAAACGAACAATAAAATAATCATAAGTTAAAAAAACATTTAATGACTATAATACTAGTACACACCATTAAAAACGAGCTGATGTGTGCATCACATAACTTCCTTTTACTCGATTTTAATGTCATTTGCCCATTACTGGCAATTTTAATGTGATTCAATAGTTTACTCTCTAAATATCACCAACAGTGGCCAAATTGAAATCAGATTTAAAAAAAAAAATCCCCAACTTTGTCGCCAATTTGGCGAAAAAACTTGGCGACAAACGAAACTGGAGATATATCGCCAAGTGTCTGCCAAATTATAACACCACTTGAGTTTACATTAATTAACAATGATTTCCTCCCAATAAGGGGTAAAACACCCCTTTAGAAACACTTGAATGCAACCAAAAGGGGAGGTGCACAAGTAGGCCCCACTAGAAGTCTACGTACCAAATTTCAACTTCCTAGGACGTACCGTTCTTCAGTTAAGCGACATACATACGCAATACATACGTACGTACATACAGACGTCACGAGAAAACTCGGTGTAATTGCCTCGGGAATCGTGTCTAAACGTTCTTAGGCACTTATCCACGTGTGGTCGAGTCGAAAAAAAAAAAAAAAAAACACAACTTTCATTCGGGGATGAGTGAAATAGAAATTAAGGTCGGTTTTTGCGTGAAAATTTTTTCGCGAATACAGTACTTCCCTTTTTACAAAAGGAAGTAAAAATGAAACGATTCGCGGTATCCAAATACAATAAACTCCGGAAATCTGAAGTTTACTGTATTTGAATCTAATTCCTCTCAATAGGTACTTAGAACTTTCGAGAACCAAACAAGATTGCTATGCAATTTTCGGTGGTTGATGAGCGGCGGCGAGCAGAGGGTGGAGCATCGTAGTATTAAACATTTTATTTACCGCTTCAAGTTTATCTATATTTTTATATAGATATTTATATATTTTTTATATTTATTTATTTATTATTTATATATAGGGTGGTTATAAAATAACGTAAGGTTTTCAGAGCTCTCTAGCAAGTGAAGTATTGGACAAAACATTGATAAATTTCAAGGGCGTACATAGCAGACTATGGGTTTTCGATTTCTACAATAAAAAAAATAGAACCAAAAGTCACCACCAGGGGGATTTTAGCGCCGAAAAAGTGTATAACTTGCAAATACTGAAGAATTAAATGCCAAAAAATTCAAATTAAAAGCACACATCAAGTTTTTTGCTACATATAATTGTTGCTTACAAATGAGGTTCAATAAAACCAACAAGAAATTTCAATTTGCAACAACAGAAGAATTTTACCAAAAGTCGTCAGGAAGAAATTTTGGCGCGGAAGCAATGATTTCTTTCTGAATAATATTCATGTAAGATGGTACACCACCCCATGTTGGGCTTAAGGTCTTGAGTGTATGGCGGCAACATTTCTTTAATAGCAGTTTCATGCATTTCTTAAAGGTATGGAGACCGTGGTCGCCCAATCTTTCACTTCGTGATTTTTAACCATGAGGATTTCGTAACAATGTTGTGTATCTGCGACAGGTTCCCATTATCTCAACTTTCAAAACTAGAAAAATGTTACAGGTAGACGAAATTAATCCCCCCCCCCCAGAAGTGTGGAAAATATTGTGCATTGTTTGCAGTATCTGGAAAATCTCGGTGTTGATCATATTGAACCTCATTTGTTGGTAAAAATCATATTTTGAGAATAAAATTGATGCATATTTGATCAGTAAACATTTAATCCTTCAAAAGCTACAGTAACACATTTTCAATGCCATAATTTCCCCTGGTGGCTATTTTTGGTACTTTTTTTCAGAAAGCAAAATCCCATGATCTACTGTGTATGCCCATGAAATTTTTCAATGCTTCATCCACTACTTCACTCACTAGAGGGCTCTGAACACCTCATATTATTTTATAACCACCCTGTATATAAATGTTCTCATTGAAGAAAGCACCGTACATTTCCTGAAACAAAAAGCCCTACCGGTACATTTGTTATTCCCAACAATTGTGAATTGTTGTTTAAATTGTGATCGCATTGAAGCAATATTTCTGCGCATAACCATTTTATTCAGAAATTTAGACATAGAGAAAAAAGAAAAGCTACTTTTTTTTTTTTTTTTTTTTTTTTGTTAACGTCGCTAATTATTATTTCATGTCGCAATTTTTAATGCATCGATTGAAACATTTAAACCTTAGGTAAAAAGTGAGTAAATTTCCTTCACTTGTAATAATTACTGTTATTGGTTTGCTATTTAATTTTCTTATTGAAAACACCGTGCATCTTCTCAAACCAAGAGTACTACTAGTGCAATAGATTATTTACTAGCAGTACCGCACAGCGATGCCCGTGCAAAAAAATTAATGGAAGTCCGTTGAATAAAAAAAATTGACGCTCCCTTCCCCCTCTGATGTGAAATGATCATTTTTCTTTGTATAAAATGCGTACACACCTTTTCAAAAACAAAACTATTAAAGTTTCTTTGAAATTTAAAACTTTTCGTCAGATCATTAAATTAGATTTACAGTTGCTTTAAAACTCTATTTAGCGAGTGAAACTGTTTTTATTGCAAGTTAAAAATATTTCGCCAAATAAACAACAAAAAAAAAAAGACATCAAATAATATCTTTCAAATGTGAAAATGGTTCCGCAATTCTATTGTTTATCGCCAAACTTGCCCAGCAACCACGCTATCTTAATCCATCCGTCTAACGGGGGGGAAAAAAATATCCAGTGGAACATTCAAAAATCATCGTCAGAAAAAAAGAAGAAAATGTCGTACATTTCACTCGGATAGAAACAAATCAAAAGATTCTTTTCTTCAAAACAAATCGTCAAAACAATTAATTACATTTACGGTTACTTTAAAACCATAATCCTAGACTGAACCTGCTCAGCGTCTAACGCGCCAAGCGACCACGCTATCGGAACCCAGCCCTTTTGCGAGTGAAGCGGATGTTTTTTCTTTGGCAATAGTAAATGCTTCGCCAAACAAACAAAAAAGTATAAAATAACATTAATAGTAGCTTTCAAATCCTTATATATTAAGAGCTGCGTTGACCGGCTTTGCCCGGTCAACCTTAAGAATAAAAATTGTGTCTAGTGACACACATTCAACAATCAGGCTTAAATAAAAGAAAAAAAAAAAACACCATGCAAAATTACCCTTCCAAACAATGACGACAGATATTAAAATACTTTTAAAAAATTAAAATGTGAAAGATGGATTTAAAAAAGCGTAACCAAGGAAACACGAAATAAAATAAGTTTAAGAAATTAAATCTTTACTAATAATAAAGCTGAAAGTCTCTCTGTCTGGAGGATGTCTGGATGTCTATATCTCTGTGACACGCATAGCGCCTAGACCGTTCGGCCGATTTTCATGAAATTTGGCACTAAGTTAGTCTGTAGCATGGGGGTGTGCACCTCGAAGCAATTTTTCGAATATTCAATGTGATTCTTTTTCTATTCCAATTTTAAGAACAAAATTATCATAAGATCGACGAGTAAATTACGAAATTATCATAACGTGGAACAGTAACATGGGCACAAGCCAATTGGCGAGATAAGAAATTATCATAACGTGCAACCGTAACATGGGTACCAGCCAATTGGCGGGAAAATTCAACATACATTATTTGTAAATATACAGGCGAACCAAAATACCTTTTAATTTTTCTATTACGCGCAAAGCCGTGCGGGTACCACTAGCGCAAAATAAGGAAAGAAACAATCTATTCAAAAAGCGTAACCGTGGAAACGCGAAAATAAAATGGTTGACAACCTGAATCAAAATGAAAATTTTCGAACTTGAATTAAAAACGCTTGTAACTTTTTTTCCATTGAAGATAGAAGCTAAGTTTTTCGACCTCAGGTCGAGAGAGATCTGGAGTAAAAAATGTGGCTTTTTCCAATGGTGTCAAAAAGAAAACTCTGGGAATATTCCTTCATTTTTTATTGAAAGATTTAATGAAGAATGTAGTGCCTAAATTTCTGCTAAGCATAAAAAATTCGAGCTAAACACGCAAATTACTCCCGATGTAATTAAGTTAGAGCATTGAAACAAATTATTTAGAACGCGGAAAATTCTACCATTTTCAACGATACATAATATTAATATGTGCAAGTAATTTTTCACTCTCATATTCGGGAATTTATGTGAAATTTGGGCCTAAATTGGAATAAAAAAAGAACTATTTATCAGATTTTTTTTCGAATTATAGCCTATGTCACTCAGTAAGAAAGCACCTTTCATACAGTGAAGGAATTTTTCAAATAGGTGCAGTGGTTTCGGATATTACCCCGAACATATAAACGCACAAAAATCCGCCCTCTCTCTTTATAATATTAGTATAGATATGCACAGTCATTTTAAACAAATATTTCGACGCATAATTGAAACTAAACGGCACATTAGTATTACTTCTCAGTAATGAAGCAAAGTTTTTATTTTAGATCGCAATTTTTACGTAGGGGAAGAGTGGATAAAGTGAAACACGAAAATTCAATTTACCCTTTTTATTCTTAAAAAACACAGAAATTAATTTCTTTCAAATCGTACAATACATATTTGTCATTGTATTACGTACCTGTGGTACCCGCACGGCTTTGCCCGGAGTAGAAATTTAAAAGGTCTTTTGGTCCGCGTGTATATTTACAAATAATGTATGGTGCATTTCTCGCCAATTGGCTTGCCCATGTTACAGTTACACGTTGTGATAACTTGGTAATTTACTCGTCCAACTTATGATAATTTTGCTCGAAAAAATGTTCTTAAAATTGGAATAAAAAATAACAAAATCGAATTTTCGAAAAATCGCTTTGAGGTACACACCCCCAATGCTACAAACTAATTCCGTGCCAAATTTCATGAAAATCGAAAGAACGGTCTATGCGATATGCGCGTCATAGAGATCCGGACAGAGAGACTTTCAGCTTTGTTATTAGTAAAGATCATAAAAATGGATCAAAAAAAAAACTACGAATTCACACAAACGGAAGAAAAAATAAGAATGAAGTGTAATTTTGCTTTACTGCGACCACAGGAAGTGGCAACAATAAGTGTAATATAGAGAAATTGTAGCTTTGTTTTAGTCATAATACAGTCATTCAAATGAACTCTAAGAATAAGTATGCTCTTTGACAACACAGATATGTTATTAACCAACACTAAAGTGGCAAAATACGTAATCTTAAAGACATTTAAACCATTTACCTTTATTATTACTAATAATAAAGCTGAAAGTCCCTCTGTCTGGATCTCTGTCTGTCGGGATCTCTCTGACGAGCCTAGCCGATTTTTATGAAATTTGACACAGAATTAGTTTGTAGCATAGAGGTGTGCACCTCGAAGCGATTTTTCGAAAATTCGATTTGTTTTTCTTTCTATTTCAATTTTAAGAGCATTTTCCCGAGCTAAATTATCATAAGATGGACGAGTAAATTACCAAGTTATCATAACGTGGAACCGTAACATGGGCAAGCCAATTGGCGAGAAATTCACCATACATTATTTGTAAATATACAAACAACCCAAAAGACCTTTTTATTTTATATTACGAGCAAAGCCGTGCGGGTGCCACTAGTAATCAAACAAAATGGAAATAATAACTACTACTAGTCACACAAAAATTACTTAGTTCTGTTTAAGAATTTAAATAAACGGTTGCCTAACAAAAATCATTAATTTCCATTAATTTAAATGCCTAGTAATTTTCGGAAAACGTAAGTATGATAACATAATGCATAAAATAAATTTTCTTCTCAAGATAGCGCAAACATGAAGACAGAAAGTAAATGCTAAGAATTTTAGTTACCGTTAAATAATAAAAGACAATTTTAAACGCAAATAAATATGAAAGAATCTTGTGTATGTTAGCTGCAACTTTGTCAGGAATCTATTGTTGTCGGTGCCACTACTGGCGGCGTTCCAAATACGGTAAAGAGAACAATTTAATTTAAATTAATCATTGCTAAGAAACCATTCTCTCGGCTAGAGTATTTATTTCAGAAATTAATGTCCTTAAAATAATAGATACACATTTATAATTAAGATAAATAGAATATACATCTATGCAACCGTGAAACACATTATCATTGATAGGGTCTGGTGGGGGGAAATGGTCAATGGGGTAAAGTGGTCATACGTCAAATAAATTTCTATAGCTTGGAAATAAATGTTCGAATGAATGTGAAAATTTTATTTTAGGTTCGGTGAGTTAGAAACTACATTTTGAATACAAAATTTCAAAACTGGCAAAATTTTATTTGGTAAATAAAAATATTTTGTGTAAACATGAAAATTTTAAAAATCTAAACACCTCTTTTAACTTCTTTGGGAAATTTTGTTTGTTAGGATTATGAACAAATTGACGGCACAGGAAGCTTCCTACATGTTTTAAGATCGCTTACTCATTAGCAGTTAATTGAATATATTTTAGATAATTTTTTAGAACAATTTCAGTAAGATGGGGTAAAGTGATCATAATATTAGGCTTAACGAATATTGTTCTTCTAATGTCACTTAATAGTTAAGTATAAGGCAGATATAAATTAAATATTAATTTCACTCAATATGTATTGTTTTTACAGTAAGAAGGGTTAAATATACGAGAATATACGTATGCATACGCATATACTCGTGTAGGCGCGTACATAAACGTATTCACATAAATGCATCAATAAATACGTATATGGGTATCTGCGAAATGGGTATTTTTTATCTATGCAGATATACATTCGACTATACACGTATATACTAGCTTTTACTCGTATGTATACGAACACTTATATACTCAGGTAGACACGTATATACACGTACGTACTCGAGTAGACACTTACATACAAGCATATGATATACAAGTATACAGAGTGAGTTTAAACTCTTGGGAAAATTTTAAAAGGTGTTAGACGGGAGGATAAGAAGCAAGAATAATAAGGAACATATGGTCACAAACTCAATGCTGACGCACTACATGCACGCAAAGCCAAAGACTGATGGATTCAAAACAGGTAACAAATTTGTTACACTAAGACAATTTTACACAACAGTTTAGGTCGTAAGATAGTTTTAAAGCGATTGAAGAAATCTGCGGCCTGCAGCTGTAATACAGGCGTCGTTATCACAAAGACCTCTCTGTTTTAATAACGAGACTTTTGAAAAACTTTCATACGTCGCTGCGCCTTTGTTGCGATGCGTGTATTTGAACTACTACGGGCCGTAACTTTTAACAAGTGATCTAAATATTTCTTAAAAACTAAAATTTTGAGTAAAATCATCTTTGTGTAAAAATTTTTTGGTCTGTTTTGCATCCATCAGTTTCTGGCTTTGTGTGCATGTAGCGCGTCAGCGACCATAAGCTCCTAATTATTCTTTGCATTTTATCCTCCCCTCTCACACCCCTTAGATTTTTGTTCCAGAGCTTGGATTCACTCTGTAGGCGTACGTGTATATAAGCGTATATACTCGTGTATACATATATGTACTGGTGTATACCGTAAATGTACGTATATAGGTATTTTCAGGTATATAATTGTGTTTACACGTATACATACGTATATAATCATGCTTCCATATATAAATGTATATGCGTGAGTAGATACGTACAAACACGCACTGGATGCATCCACGAATTAACTCGTGTATACCCGTATATACATTTATGTACACTTGTGTATGTATCCACATGTACACCTGTACATATATGCGTATATACGTCTACTATACACGTATATATTCAGGTATGCACGTGTATACTCGAGATACAAGTGCATACATGCATATGACGTTCGTTTATACGCGTATATAACGTAAACGTTATACGTTTACAAACATGACACATATATACTCGTGTAGATACGTCAACACTCCTTTAGGTAATCACGTATACATGCTTATATACTCGTGTATACACGTATATACTTGAGTAGGCACTTGCATGCATGTATCTGATGTATACATGTATCTTCTCATATATGAACGTGTTTACTCATGTTTACACGACACGTATATACGCATGAATACACACATATATTTGTGCATATACTTGTAACCATAAAAATAACTGAAATGTACAAATATTAGGGTTATTTAATATGGTTTTGCATTTATTTTTAACTATGATCACTTTACCCCATGCTATGACCACTTTCCCCCCCATCCCATAGGGTAAAGTGGTCATAAATACAAAGGGAAAAGAAAGTGTTATAAAACTAATTAAATCAATATATTTTTTTCTAAACTTCAATGTACTGTGTTCTTTAATAATGCAATGTAAAATAACAAAAAAAAAAGTTGAAGTGTTTAAATAATTTGTTGTATTTATTATCCACCAAAATTGAAAACCTACGATTTTATGACCACTTTACCCCACCAGACCCTAAATCTTTGAGATTTAGCATTATTTCAGGGTTTCATAGAGTAGCATTGAAACAATTGTTAAACATATGATGAATAAATTTAAAGGAAATATTATTTCAAAAAATCTGAAGGAATATTTTTATATTCAAGCAATCACGATTGCTCATTTTCTTCACTGTCTTACTATACTTTTTGAGATCCCACCTGCCTTTAAGAGGTTGGCGAGCGAAGCTAATAGAAGGCAGAGCCTCAGTTTAAGATTTCTCTTTTATAGGTTTTATTGATACAGAAGTGTTTTGGCTACCCATTATATCATTTTATAATTCTTATTTGGCTCATAATAGCTGCGTGATAAACATTTTTATGAGTTAATTTTAATAGGAAAACATGTAGGTTTGTACTTCTGTGCTTAGCTAGTCACTTCGAATTCTACGGTCAACAAACAAAGTTGTGCTTGAAAATTAAATGAATGAATTACCAACGTTTTAATGCGTAAAAATTTCAAATTGCTGCAGGCACGTGTTTTGGGGTTACAAGGAACCCCATTTACAATGCAAAGAAGTGTGAGCTTTTGGATGAAAAGTCATTCGAGGAAAGCAACACGGTGGAAAAGAAGACAGTATAAATAGCAAAAAATGGAAATAAAAAAACCAACAAGACAAAATGGCACCTAGAGCTGAAATTTATTACATAATTCCACCGGGAAAGAAATGTTAAGTAATAAATTTCCAAGAAATCCCATAAACAATGCATATTGTCCAATAAATGAAACCCCTCTGAAAAAACTAGCAATAAATTATAATGTGGGAAAAATTGCGTACCGAAGCAATGTAACAAATAGAGAGATGCAGAAAAACAGAGTAAAGGATTAACAAATTGGAATTATAGTTCATCACAAAATAAATAATGAAGGCGAAAAATAAAAGAAATTAGAAGAAGCAATGTACATTTCTCTATTTGTTACATTGCTTCGGTACGTAATTTGCCCCGTCAGTAAATTTATTGCTAGTTCATTCGGGGTGGTTTCATTTTTCGGACAATATGCATTGTTTATGGGATTTCGTGGAAATTTATTACTTAACGGTTTTTTCCTGATAGAATTACGTAATAAATTTTGGTTTTAAGTGTCATTTTGTTTTGTTTGTTTTGTTAATTTCCATTTTTTGCAATTTATACTGTCTTCTGTTCAACCGTGTTGCTTTCCGTGGATGACTTTTCATCCAAAAGCTTACACTTCCTTGCATTGAAAAAAGGGGTTCCTTGTAACCCCGAAACACGTGCCTGCAGTAATTTTCAATTTTTGTTCATTAAAACGTTGTAGTTCATTCATTTAATTTTCATGCATAAAGGTTGCATTCGTTATTAAGGGGACTCTTATTCTTTTTTTCTGACGCTTGCTAATTTGAGCTCCTTAATAACTAGCGTTACATTTGAGGCAGTGAGAAGCAAATGTAAACACACAAGATAAGTTCTTTAAGTATTTATTGAGTAAAACACGTTGAAGTTTAAAACCCTAGGTAGGTTTTCATTGAAGAACTTTTCTAAATCATGCAGTGTAGAAGAACCTATCAGGGCTAATAGCACTATGTCTTGCTCCTAACAGATGAAAGTTTTTTCTATCATATGTACCAGTTATCTCCAAATTTTTAATTCAGGGACTTGCATCATTTTGCTTCTAGGTGCTTCATTTGTATTAATATTTTTAAAAGTTGTTTTTTCTCTTAGAAATGGCGGACAGAATACGTTTGAATCATTGTTTCATCTTCCGGTTGATCTGTAAGTGTAAGTTTTCTTTGTAAATCGGACAATTTTTTAAAATTTTAGTTGTTCACATCCGCATATAGTAGCTTGTGTGCCATTTGCCGTAATATCGATTGCATGATGCGGTGAGCAATGAGCGTCGTAATGTGCTGTGGAAGGGTATATCCACAACTGCAGTTTCTTGATTACTTCTCAGCAAGAGTTTCGCATTTGCTTCCAACTTGTTTCGAGATGATCCTATAGACTACAAAATCTATTCCCATTGTAAAGATCACTGTAAAGCATTTTGTTACATTTCTATCAGAAAACCAGTGGCCAGATACATCTTTAAGCTTTAAATACTTTGGAGATTCCTAGATAAAAGTTCTCATGAGGCCACATTTTAAACAATGTAATGGTCTGAGGTCGGCCAGGTGTTTTGGTTTTCAGTGCAGTACTTGTTTCCCTAAATTTTGATACTCAACATGAAAAATTTTTATATGGAACAGGATACTGCTGGCCAAATTGGCACCAGCGAAATATAGTACACCTCCACAATACATGACGATATTCAACACACAATGCCACTGCCGTACTCTGCAATCGATCGATGCCACAGGGGTGTTTGTGATCCGAAATTTTCGAAAGTTTTGGGTTGCCATTTTCGAAAACTGTGCGCTAACAGCACATTCTAAAACTGAAAAATTGTTTTAAAAAACTAAATAAAATGGTTTTTTTTTTTTTTATTTATTTCAATGATTTTTGTATATTTGAAGAGTTTTTACGGGGAGGGGGGGAGGTCGTCTTGCTCATAGTTTTCGAAAATTTCACATTGTCTTCAGAAAATTTTACTTGAGTTCACTATCACCCCTGCTACCATTTCCACTATCATATCCCTCCCTGAGCTCACACAATATTCTCTAGAAGTATGGGGAATTGATATGCCGCACCCTGTACTTATGTATAAAGCTTTGATATTTTATTGTAAACAAACAAATGGAGAATAAAGATTGAACATCATCGTTTAATGTTTTTAAAAGTAAAACAGAAATTCAAAGGTTTTATATGTGAAATGTATCATTATCGAGAGAATTATTACCCCATCCCCCCCCCCCACTCGTTCACAATTCCTTTTCAGAGCTAAACTCCTTTTCAGAGCTGAACTTATAAAATACTGTACTTTTTTTCAAAAATATAATTTCAGCCATAAAAATCATTTTAAATAATTAATTTTTATTAATTCGCTTTTCTTTTACCTCAAACTATCGAATCTCTTTAACAGACGTAAACATTCGTAATTCTCTTTAAATGCCGTCTTGACAAGTCCTATCACCAATGGCAACTTAGCATTTAATTAATTTCTTTTTGTGCAATTACTGCTTTTACTAAAACAGAGTTCTTTCATTAATGAAGCCCCTTTTCTGTGAGTGTCGCCAAACCAATATCCGTCTTCCATCCTATCTTTCCGCAAAAGTTTGTGGCCAACCTTTCCTCTTAATAACTAATAATTAAACCAAACTTCTCGAAACGACCAATAGCAAGCACGCGGCCTGCTTTTGTGTGCACTGCTGCGCTCGCAGGAGGTGCTTCAAAGAGTTCCAGTCCATAAAGGTCCTGAGCCAATCGATATATTCTAAATACGCGTAGGTTCATCATAAAAGGCGGCGTTATTAGTCGAAGCTGGACTGGGATGCAATTGAAGGGCCAATTTCGAAGATTCCTGGCATTCAGCAACAACAGGTTCCTGCCCTCCCCATCTCCCCTCTATTTAACCCCACGTCAATATTTGCTCGCTCGAAACAATAGGGCACACATTTTCCTTTCTCATTCTCTTTTGGGGATATTTAAATAAAGTCTTTCAATTTCCAGCGTCCGATATTGTCGAAGCCAGCAATGTGTATAGCCGGTGAGCTTTTGTCGTTTCGTCCTCTATGTGTGCTTCATTGAGAAATGGCATTTTGGAGCAAATGGTAAGAAATGTGCGCTCAGTTTTACTTTTATAGACGAGTAAGTGCTCTTAGGATGAGAACCATAATTATGTTTCATTCACGTAATTGACCAAATCGAATTTGTACGGAACTATGAAAGTTTTTGTAACAATTGTAATTCACATTTATAGTTGAACTGGTTATATTTATTGAGTAACTTACGAAGTTAATTAAGGGACAAAATTTCCTTGGTACTCCAGCTATAACTACCATGGAATTACCACGAATAAAAAAGAAAAAGGTCAAATATTCAAAGAATAAATACTAGTCAGTTTAAATTATTTTCAGTATTTCTTACTTCCCTATGAATATAAATTTTTTGATTTGAAAAGTTATGGAGGATTTTGTATTCTCAATATCCACCCTGTTACAAATAAATTTAAAAATAAAAAAATAAAATTGATGCACCGAGAAAGAGTTGTTAGAATGAAACTAAATTGTACAAATTTTAGCTACGTTAGGACAACATTGATATGTTAATATGATAACTAAGTGAAAGCAAAATTTTCATTCATAACAAGAAAAAGCACAAAGTAATGGAGGTTTTAATACCTTCTTGAGTCACCTATAACTGCATACACGAGCTGATACAGGAGCTACTATGAATACAGGTTACTATGAGACATGAAAACCTTGCATGATGTCCTACGTCATCTCGTTACACAGTTACTGTAAATGAGCCACTAATTTGATAAAACTCGTCAGCAGTCCAACCTACTATCTAAGTGATTTCAGATATGTTTGATCTGTGAACATTCATCAAATCGAGGAGGCCAGAGAAGGTTATAATGTTTTGGAGGATGACCTGTGACACCCTTGCTGTGTTGTAGTTGATCATCGCCCTGCTGAAAAAAGGCTCCTGGTAGCCTTGCCATGAGGACCAATGCATGGGACTAGCATGTCAGGAACGGACAACTGGGCTATCAAGTTGTTTTAGATCAATATTATGAGTAACCATGTATCGAACTAGAAGGTACCACATAACATCACCAAAGCTGTGGGTAAGGTGTGCCGCTGGTAAGCAAAGGTAATATTGAGGAATTCACCACTAGACCTCCATGCACGTGCTCGACCGTCATCTTTGCCCAAATTAAATCTGGATTCGTCGTGGAAGATGACCTGGGCTTAATTTGGTTGTAGTTCATTCCAGTCCTTTGCGACACTACTCCAAACAGAGTTGACATTTTGATAGCCTTATTTCGGCAGTTGTTTTCAACATCACAGCGAACTCACAGCTGAGGTGAAGTTATGGGGCGCCATCGCGTAAGACAAAAGGCCATCTCTAATATTGAACTACAACACCACAAAAGTCAATTTGGTTCCTTCGGGACATGCCGCTATTAGTTAAACTACTAGTTAAAGTTTAATAAATTATTAAATAAACTGAATTACCTTAAAATGTCACTTTGTTAGATTCTTAAGATATCCCTTGAAAACACTGAAAATTGTAAGTTCCTATTATTAAATTATCTTTAGAAAAACGAACATTAAGTTTAGCAACTTAACATTACGCATTCACAGGGCATCAACCTTAAAACTCAGCAGTCAAAGCAACTTTGACATTTTCCCGAACATGTAGTTAGTGTTGCTTCACAGTCAAGTAAAGGAACAATAAAGCATTGAACGAAACAATCAAAGCTCATCTTATTAGCAAAATATTTCTAATTAAGTTTACGTAGGCAAAAAGAGAAATTTAATTTCTGAAAACCTTTCCTACCAATATCCCTCATGTAACTTCTAAATAATTTCATTATCGAAGTCTCTGAGGACTGAAATAACGAAAGTTAAAATATCAACTCCCTCTCCGGAAACATTATTCTATCTTCACAATTCTCTCAACAAAGAGCTTCTCCCACGAGCGCATATAATAGAATGCGGAACTCCCCCATTTCCTACCCTCAAGTTCTTTTTTATGTCGAAAAGAATAATCCAATCTTTCTCATAAAAGAGCTAATTATTTTTTCGTACGTATTGATCTGGTATTAGAACCTCAATTTTTCATACCTTGGCCAACTGTTATCGAGTATTAAGCACTTATCTCAGTTGATTCGTTTGCGTTCCCAACCCCGCTATCGTTTTCTGCTTTAAAGATGGATGTCAGGGTGACCGTATCAATAAAAACGATTTTTTATTTTTTATTTTTTTTTTTTTTTTTTTTTTTTTTCAGTGTTCTTTTGAACAGAGAGATAATTTGGCAAATGTTCTGATTTCTCTTCAAAAGCTCTTCTTTTTCGCAATGGATTTATAATCAGACTAAAGATTACTTTAAAAAGGAAATAAAGGAAAAATAATGTTATTTATTTTCCCAAAAGATTTTTTTTTCCTTTCATGAATCGGAGATGTTATTTTTACTTTCATGATGGAAAACAAAATAAATTATTTCAGACTTACATTATTAGCGATGTTAGAATATATTTAGAAACATTTTGCGTTCTTATTTGAATTTAAAACATTACTTCCGACTTCAAAAGATGATTTTTTTTTCTTTCTTTTAATGTTTTAATGTACACGAAAATATTTCGTCATTTTTCCTTCTAGCAAAAAGAGTTCTTGTTGTTTTGATGTTAAAATGATTATGTATTGATATTTTAATGTTACGTAAGACTGCTGTACTTGCCGAAAATGAAATTATTTACAACTTTTATCTGGAAAGTTATTTTTCTGACCGAAAAATAGTTGTCAGCTGCTATTTTTTCTTCTGATGAAACAGTATTTTGATGACTTGAAGTATTAATTGCATTTTTTCTTGTTATTTTACTTCATTTTCTTCAAAAACGAATGCAGACATAAAACGAATGTCCAAAAAATGCATTTCTTTTTCAAAGTTTGAACAGTTAAGAAACACGGTCAAAATTTTCCTTATCAATTAAGTAGTTTAATGAACTTCATAGATTTATATGGTAGAATACATGCCAATTCATCAAGGGGGCGTAACATGATGGTCTCGGATTTTTTTGAATTTAACATATGTTAAAATTCATAAAAAGTTAAGAAATAATTCCCCCCCCCCCCCCAAAACAATTCCTGGGCCGAGATATAGGCCGCCAAAGATGGCGGTCCTGTCATAATTTCTCACTTGAAATTTTCGTCAAAATCTTGAAAGTACATTATCTCAAGAACGGTAGAACATATTTTGTTGAGGTTTGTTTTATTTGAAAGGATATTTTTTCTTGTTTAAAAACATATGCAATATTTTGAGGTGTGTACTTCAGTTTTTTTTCCAGTCTTAAAAAAAAGTTTAAAATAATTTTTTTGATTTTTCTCAAAAATGTCAATTTTAAAAATTTTCATTTTTTTACAGTTTATTAGTACTACTGATCATTACGTTCCCTGAAAAGGTGAGCTTGTACTTTTTCGTATAACAGATTTTAGACGCATTTGAAAAAAATGAGGGTTTTAAGGGATCCTTAAAAATCCTCATTTTTGGTCCTCATTCAGATCGTAATGGCAGACCTGAAAATGCAAAAAAAAAAGCTTCGCAACAAATGACCAGAGATCACTTTTAATTAAGTTATATAGCGAAACTTTCATTTTGAGTCGCCATTTTATCCAGGATATTGAATTTAGTGAGAGCAAAATGGCATATTGCGCTTAACGATTATTTCGGCGCTAAGCCGAAAGGTTCCGTGGGGAAATGCAGCGAATCGGCTGGAGGCCGCGTTCTTGTTTTCATAAAAAATAAAACTTCTAAATTAAGTGGGGACTCAAAAGGTAAATTTCGCTATGTAACTTAATCAAAAGTGTTCTCTGGCCACTTGTAGCGAATTTTTTTTTTTTTGAATTTTCAGGTCTGCCATTACGTAAAGTATTCCTTAAAAATCCTCATTTTTTCAAATGTCTCTAAAATCTGTTAAACGAAAAAGTGGAAGCTCTCCTTTTCAAGGAACGTAGTGCTCCGTAATACTAATAAACTGTAAAAAAATGAAAAATTTTAAAATTGACATTTTTGAGAAAAATCAAAAAAATTATTTTAAACATTTTTTTTTCAAAATGTTGCATGTTTTTTCGAACAAGAAAAAATATCCTTTCAAATAAACGAACGGCAATAAAATATGTTCTACCGTTCCTGAGATAACGGACTTTAAAATTTTGACGAAAATCCCAAGTGAGAAATCATGACAGGACCGCCATCTTTGGCGGCTTGTATCTCGACCCAGGAATTTGATAAGGCAAAAAAAAATGTATTTCTTAACTTGTTATGAATTGTTACATATGTTAAATTCAAAAAATTCCGAGACCATCATGTTATTGACCTTGTTGAATTGACATTTATTCTACCTTATATACATATTTTCTTAATTTGAAATCAACTTTTAGATTTTTACTTTTTTAATAAAATGCAAAACAATGAATGATTATTTTTTGTTATATGCAAATTATATTGCAACTTCATAAATGCTTCTCACAGCTTCAGAGAAACATTCATTATCCGTTTATCTAGGCGTATAAGACACCTAGAAATCCATTCTTTTTCTTTCATATTCTGCTATTAATTTATATAATTGTATTCATTTGGCTAATATCATTCCGCGGCAAAAAAAAAAAAACTATCAAAATGCTTCTGACACCAATCTTGCTCATTCTTATGTGATATCACCCCCTGAATCCAAATGCGACCACCATTTTATATCGACATTACTGTAAAACGTTTTTTTTTTTTTTTTTGAAATAGAAAACTATTCATGAAACCCCTGTTACCTTTGAAAGAATGCACCAATTACTTGTTAGTTGCTCACTGATTTCTGACTGCCTACATGCTTGAAAAAAAAAAGTGAATTTTTAATGTAAACATTTTTTTTATTATTTCCTAGCATTTCTGGTTCGAGTAATGGCTCGGATCGGCTACATCATTTTGGCGACCTATTTATTGGAGCTAAATTTAGCAAAACAATCTACAAATGGTGCTCAGCCTGGCGTTTGGAGACTTTTTGAAACTAAAAGTTGTGCGTTCTTCTAAAAGTGTTAAGTATTTTCCTAGGAAGGTTTAAGTAGATTTCACATGAGCTTTCACTCAGTCAGTTATTATGTAGCTCAATGACTCTTAACCACTGCTCCGGGTCACAGAAAAATTAGACTAATCCTCAGAGATTTTTGCTCATCTGTGTTGAAAAACTTTTCTTATTCAAAAAAAGATTAAGTGATAATAGTAATAATGAAAATAATAACCTCCTATGTGACATTTTGATGTTAATTTTCTCCTTTATTTTACTCAAATGCTCATTTACTTTTGTGAAATTATTACCATGATCAATACTTATCTTTATACTTAAATATGTTTTGTGAGAGTTTTTTAATGTCGAGTTTTACCAATTTATTTATTTATATTTTGCAAAAAAGGGGGAAAAAACCTCACCGGTATGCAAACGTTTTTAAGTCTTGAACTGCCCACGAGTTTTTTTTTTTTTTTTTTTTTACATGAAAAAAAAAAGGAAAGAACATCCCTGGTCGCATGTAAACAAATTTTACTCAGCTAGAGACCTTGTAATAGTTTTGTCACTTCTAACTGGCCACCTGACGTGCTGGGATCGGCGATGTTTTTTTCCAGCATCCACCGCAAGTGAGCAAATTTCGTTCCTTAGAAGTTTTGAATTTACGTTTGAATGCTTTTAATTCCCCATCCCCGTCGAATAGTGTCTAAAAGATCTTGTTTTGAAATGAAAAAATTATTGGAACCTGAAAAACAAGGATGATGCTTTTACGTGGTAGCCAATCAGCAGTCTCCAAATTTTCGCATGGTCTCTAGCAAAGTAAAGGTTGTTGATATGCTACCTGGTCCTAGTTTTTGTCGTTTCGCGGGTAAAAAAAGGTTGCGAAAAACTGTCTGCCTGATTAGCTCTGCTGCGAAACCTATGTGCTGTCTGGACTGCAAATTTTTGCCGTAGTGTTTTCTCGTTTGAAATGAATTTGTATTCGCCCTTCTATTACAGTGTTTTATGATGTTGGCTAATTGCTATTGTTTAGGGCATGTTGTTAAATATCATTAATAAAAAAAATTATAAGAACTTGCATGCATATATATTTATGTACAATATAGGTGTGTGTGTGGGGTGGGTGTCTTCAAACTACCATAATATGAAATTATCTTTGATGATTTTTATTTTTAAACTTCCCCCTATTATACACAGCCATATAAACACTAATAGCGAAAATACAAAATTTACTCTGGAGCTAATAGCACTATTCGATAATGCAACATAAAACCTATCCTCGAAAAAACACTAATAATACTGACATCAATAAAAGTACAATAACTAACTTCTGATCACAAGTACCTGCCCTTTGCGCGAGTACAAAAATGCATCATCACGGCAACAATTATTTGAAGGCGAGAGGAATCAATGAGCGTAAGGTTTAATTTCTCGTCCCAAGAATTAAAAACACCCCCATCTTGAAAAAGTCTATTTTCACTTATTTAATGAAATTTCCCGGAGCAAACCATCTGGGCCGCTCCCAACGAAAACAAGTCTTTACACTGATCGCCGGATCAAATTATAATTGCTACAGAATGAACGGTGAATAAAACTCATTAGCTCCGCTCAGGGACTTGGGGCGGAACAAATTTTATTACCCTTCACCAAAAGTCGCTTTCCAGGCGTAACTAAGTTACGAAATGTTTCTTCGCACATGCCCCGAACTACGTTACTTTGTGCGCTTTTTGAGTCAAACTATTTTTGTCTTTGTGCCGAACATTGATTCTCGCTTAGAGGAATTCAATGAGTTGGATAAATAAAGACATTCTATTCATTTTAACAATGAGTTTGAGTATCAGATAATGGCAAGTGCAGGGGAGAAGGGAGTGTTGGCGCAGTGTCAAATTTGGATCTTCGTTTGTGTTAATATTTATATTATTCGATACTGTGGAAAATCGCACTGATTATTAACGAGATATGAAACTGAAACAAAATATTTGAACCAGTTGATAAATTACACAAAAGTGACTTTGACGATTTTGCCCATTGGTTACTTTTGAACTTCTTCCTCCTCAAGGGTTAGGTCAGAGGTCTGCCCAGGCTTTTGGTCAATCCTACCTCGGTCTTGTTTGCTTTTGGGCTGGAAATAGAATGTGGCACTTGAATACGTATTCTTAGTAGTCTTCCCCGAGACGTACTTTAAGCATGGTGTATTCAATATTGGCGATGTTCCTTAATTCTATGTTCTATGCAGAAAATGTTTAGCTTTCATTTCTAATTTTATCGAGGATTGTACATCCCTTTACAGATTTCAAAAACATATCTGCTACTTGTATTCTGCTTTTAAGTCCTGGGAACCTAGAATCCATGTCTCTGAGCCAGAGAGTGGGGAATGCCATGACTTTGTAAATGTTAGCTGCATTTCTTTTAAAGTCTGGTTCGGAGTTCCACTTAGATGTTGGAATTTATGCTGTTTCTTTAGCACATCATGGTCGTAATCGTAGGTTTTATCACAACCTAGATATGTAAAGTTTTGTATTTGTTACTAGGTTTATTATCTGTAACTAATTTTGTTCGAACTGGGTCTTTACCTTCAAAAGCCAGAGACTTAGTTTTTGAGATTGATATTTTCATATTATAGTCTAGATCTATTTTGTGAAGCAAGTACATGGATCTCTGAAGTTTATCTTCGTTTGACAGAATAGTTATCTGATCATCTGCAAAAAGTAAGGGGTTGACATTAGTGGAATGCCAGCGGTCACTGAAGATTTCCAAGTTCTTATGATTAATTTAATTTCCCTAAATAGCACAACACACTATGGTAAATTTATAGAAACGTCACTGCTATTAATAGGAGTAACAGTCACAAAATAATTGTTACGTCACAGAGGAGTCATTCTGTGAGGTGTTTAATGTGACTTCACTGCAACGTCCCTCCAACATCTAGTGACCGGTCACTTTGCGTCATTTTTATTGAGTCGCCGCGACCTTGTTGCAACCTATATTATTGGCGTTACAATTACTTTTCGTAACCGATGGGTTATGTGACCGTCAAGTGACTTACAAACTAGGATTCCATTTTAGTCACTGTATGTCTCTGTATTTAGTCACGCGATGATAGTTTGCACTGTGGAAAGCTTTTAAACACTAGCTATCTTTGCTCCATCAAGTCTCTAGCTTTCTGTTTGCAAGGTTTCAAACTTAAAACTTAAAGAAATTTCCATTTACACCAAACAATATTTTTTTTCAATAATTAAAACGAAAATCTGACGAAATTGTAATAAAGTTCAAACGTTAGTTTTACATCACTCCAAGTTTCAGCATTAATATCGGCTATTTTTAAGATTAGAGTTTAAGCTATTCCAACGAAAGTCTAACTTATTTCTAACTTTCCCCTCTCCCTATTTGAAACATCTCATAAGAGAATAATTTTACATTTACTTTCACGGCAAAAATTTAATTCCCTGATTAAAATTAATCATGAAACAACTGAAGTACAGCAAAAAATATTTGTACCAAAAATTCAATATTAGATGAATAAGTAATTGTTAACAGTACCCTTTTGTAAAAAAAAAATACATACATTGACTACTCAAATGACAAAAAAAATGTCAATTATTTCCAAGCTGACAATGTTGTTAGTGTACTTGAAATTTTAAGCATCCATAATTGAGCTCCATGAATGACAAACTATATCGCATCACTTTTTATAGCCCCGCTTTTGAAAGCATTTTTTTTCCTCTTTTACTCTAGCTTATATAAATGTGGTACAAATAGATGAAACTCATTTGCTTTGTTCTGCCATTTGAAAATTTATTTCACTCGTACAGGCAAAAGCAGAGTATCATCATCTGAAAACTGATAAGTCAACTAGTGAAGATTTCTTATACAATGAAGTTTAATAATATAGTACTTATACTTCAACCGTCTATCTTGACTGTTTAATATAAATTTATACTGATCCGGCAAACAACAACAGCATTCCATTAATTGCCGACAGTCAAGGCAGCCAATCAAGTTGAACGTTTTTCATAGAATTAATAAGCTAATGATTTGGCTCATTATTGGTTTTGATAGTCGACTGTTTTCAGGGTCTGGTAACTGTTTCCTGAATGAGTACAAAAACGTAGGAATATGTAAACAGACCATATCTCATATCAAATTACTGTAACGAACACACATAACCAAAAACCACACATTACAGTTTATATTTGAAACTATTAAAGATAGTTAAAGAGAAAATGAAATTATGTTATTGACACCTTAAATGGCACTTACTTGCAGTTCCTCTGAAGTAAGTATTTTCCCATTGAAGTTCTGTTTGCAAAAACATTTTCGCACACATCAAATTCGGGCTCCAGGGTTGTATTGAGATAGAAGACCTCAAGACTTTTTACAATATACCTATAAAAACATTTAAAAAACAGATCAAAAAATCAGCGTAGGTATATCAAATACATAAATATATATAAATATAGTCTGCATAACGAAAACAACTAGATAGATTTATTAACTAAACATGTTGGGCTGGTTATGATATTTGATATAAATAAGTATTTGGGTCATTCTCGCAAAAAAGTTCAAATAATGTCCGACACTTACGTTTTTTTAAAAATAAATTTTGATAATTACGTCCAGTTAATTATATTTTTAATTGATTTTCCATTTAATTGTGTAAAATCAAGTATGAATGGCTTACACATAAGTAATTTATAAAGGGCTAAAGCATATTGAGCTTTGAAACAAGAAAGAGGATATTAGGTGTAACAGCTTCAAATCAATAGGAGATAAAATGTGATTTAAGATCGTACTTAAATCCTAAAAAATACCAATATAGGTATCAGTTAAATTATATCTTTCACATAAAAAATACATGCATAAAAAATACATACCATACAACCTGAAAAACATGTTCATGATTTATATTTTACCTATTTCGCAAAAATGCCCCATATTTAAAAAAAAAAAACTGAACAAAATTCTACTACAAAGAAAATTAATGACCTCCGAAAGTTATTTCTCAGTAACAGTAGTGTGAAGGCAAAGAACACACCAATTTCTTGTTATGGTATTTAGGCCACTTTACATGTCAGATTTTAAAAGCTAGAGTATATATATTTTAAAAAATGCTGGAAACCACACTAAATTTGAAAGTACTCTTAAACTGTTTTTAAAAACTGTTTGAATTTCTTATGATAAATTGGTGCATTTTATTATCATCTTTGAGGGATCAAGTAATTGATGTTGCCATTTCACGATTATGTAAAAAATGTCTACAACATGGAACACTTTTTGTCTGTGAACAAAAGAAAAGCGATAAACAAACGTGCAAATATAGCTGGAAAATGGAACAAATTACATTACATAAACTGTTAAGTATTTAGATTCTAGACGTTAGATTTTTTATTCACATTATAGACATGTTTTATTTATTGAAAAACAAACGTTTTATTTAAAGTGAAATGCTATTTTTTCGTCTCAGGAACTACGCTCCATGTTATTGCTAAACAGTCTAAGAAGCACAGGCGTGGATACTCTATCAGCTAATCCAAAACATTTTTCAACTATGACCATTCCAAAATATGTTCTTAAAATGCTTCAAAGTTCTTATCTACATCACAAGATATGTCAACTGAAGTTACTTCCTTCTCAGCTACGGTTATAGCTATAATCTGAAAGGCGCAGCAAACTTAATACACACCTCTCGGTAAGCCTTGTCAGTTACTTGCTAATCGCTCGTTGACAGCACTGCCAACTTGTCGGAAAAACGGCGACAGTTTGTCGATGTCTTTTTATGGCTCTTGTGACTGACAGCCAACATTTTTTGACAAGTAAATATAAGCATTTAAAACGGAATTCACTCCTAAATAAAACTGATACGTATTGAAAACTGTTTTCATTTTCAAATATTCCTCAGATTGGTATGGGAAATTCTGTAATGCCAAATATTGTGATATATCACATTATTTGGCAATATATTATTATATTTGACATTATTTATATTGAATGATAATGTTTGCCAAAAGTTGCCAAAAATTAACTAAGTGAATTTTAAAAAAAATGGTAAAGAAAAATAAGGGTAATTCTATGCGTGACTTGTACTACAAGTGAAATAATTATGACATTTAAAAACCTAGCGCAGTATAACTGATTAAATTTTAAAACTTATTGCTTTTATATTGCCTTTTGGTGGTTAAATAAATATTTTATGCTAATTCAATACAACTTGGTTCATAATTATTCCATGAAATGTTTTAAAACACAAAGTGTGACACTCTACTTTGAAAAGGTAGTTAATTTCGTACTATATTTCTTACATGTTTTAAAAAGTTTCCAAAAGTACTTAGGTTTTGAATGCTCAAATTTTGGATCCAGCTAAAAAAATAATTACAAAATACTTTTCAATTCTGTAAAACAAATACGAATGTGTTTCACACTACTGACTAAACTTGACTCGACACAGCACACATTTTCTATAACAGTTTGTTCTACAGTGCTGTTAAAAGTTTAAGCGCTAAATAATTATTTTAATGAAATTATACATGTACACCGGAATGTTTTGAAGTTTTTTACTGTAATAGCCAATTATATTACAAGTTCGTATGCCTAATTTGGAAATAATTTATTAAAGAAAAGTTAATAAATATGTTATAACTAGAGTTTAGTTAAGTCGCTGAACACAAGCACAGAAGTTAATTAATAATCTGTTTTTTTTTAACCTAACGATATGGAAGTAATTTTCAATTGATAACTCGACTCGAGATTGTAGATGATTTCGGGAGCGAATCTGCTTCAGGCTTTCTTAATCGCTGATTTGAGCTTTTGCACTGAATAATACAATTCCCTTTGGTGTTGAAATCACACGAAAAGAATTCCTAGGTGTTCTCTATCCGGATTGAGGTCTGAGCTAAGTGCTGGCCAGTTCATTACACTGATATTCTGAGATACAAGTCATTCTTCTGTGTATTGGGAAGCGTGTATCGATGCGTTTTCATGTTGAAAGATCCTGTAGCTCGTATTTATGAGTTCAACAAACAATAAGAAAATGCTCATCTAAAGCTTCTTGACAGTTCTTCAAAGTTTGTGTACTATTTAGGGAACAAAGAGAGGTGCTCTGACTAAATTTTAAAGCTACACATACCGTAAGATAGCTACCATTTTGTTGCCAGCAGCATACGCGCTTCAGATATTTCCTGAAGTCAAGCTAATAGAAGGATAAGACATCCAGGTTCTCCAAATTTTAAATCATTTTCACCACAGAAAGTAACTTTTATTCTTAAATCGCTGCAAAAGTGCTCTCTTAAGTGCTGTTTTTCTCATGATTTTATTACATTTATTATTTACTTATTTTGCTTTTTTGTGCCGTGAGATGCGAACTAAAGTTTCCAACCCGTTCATGTAGAAGCATCGCCGTGTCCAAGGGGAGGGTTTTAGGGGTTAAACCCCTCCCTTGGGGAAAAAATAAGCAAAGTGAAGAAAATGTATATTTTACTTAAATTTACTTTAATGAGAAAGTTTGCGTTCAGCGTTGTTTTTATTTTATTTTAATTTTCTCTCTGAAGTTTTTTGCGATTTACAACTGATGTAATATTTCGGAAAAAGTATGACGGACGAACCGCTGAATGATCTACCAATGCAAAGAAAGAATATTGCTTATTGTAAGGAGCTTATGGTGAATTAGGCATATGTTACATCTATGAAGATGCATTAGTGATTGTGCTTGGCTATGTAATTTGCATCTGCAAAGAGCTCTTGTTTAGTTTATTAAGCATTATTTCAGAACATAACCTGATATACATTCTACATTATAAAAGAATTTGTGAAGAGTTTTTAATACTCATTGCAATATACTACATAGTAAACAGATTTAATTAAAAAGAAGCAAGCAAAGGTTGATTAAAGCGAATCTGTGAAACGAAGGAATACTTTGGTAACTTGTACAGCTAGAGGTATCTTTCAAGAATACAGCAGTCCTTACATGTGAATAAACGCCATACTGGGATCGGCAATTTGTCGTAAAACTAAAAGCTGTAAGGGGGTTGAATTCTCCCCCCCCCTACTGGTAAGATTAAAACCCCTCCCTTTATGAAAATCTGGACACGGGCCTGTGTAGAAGGGGAATAAAATAGCGAAATGCTCGGCAATAGTTATAGCTATTCATGAGTATTTCTCCCACTCCACTCTTCCCTTCTAACTTAAGGCTCTTCTATACCGTCCATCTTGGATTTCGACGCTAATGCTTTCTCTACGGGAAAATCTGCTACCTGTGCAAAGCATAACACGAGAAATTACTGGAATATTTTCATGCGGTTTGTTTTAAACGATGGCTATGACACAGAACTAGATATGCGCTTTTTTATTTTTTCTGTAATTATTTTGAAATTTTTTTAATAGCATTTTAAAACTTTAAACGACTATTTTAACACGTTTGAAAAATGATATGGAAAAACTGAAAAAGGAGCTCAAAAGATTGAACATTTCTCTTTAAAAACATATTTTGAGTTTGTTTCTGAGACAATTTGTTCTATTGATATTCTCCACGGAGTAAAGCCTTGTTTTCGAAAAATTGTGAAAAACTGCGAAAAACACGCCTTTCACCAGACCACACCCATTTCCTCCCACTTTGAGGGGCCACTTTCTCTTCTCCCCCAGGGTCTTCAGGGTCTTGGGGTCTTGTCTTCTGCTTCTCCGCTCCTCCGCTTTGCCTCAATGGCAGGCAATAAATTACTGAATCCCTACTAATGACCATTCATTCTTTGTCGTTTTGTGTGTTGGTCTTGTATTTCTGTGACATCGACGAAACTCGTTCTAAAAAGAAGTTTTTTTCTTCTTTCGAGTTCTATTCGATAAGTTTTTGAAATTATTTAGGTGATATATTTTTCAATGCTGTTTTAATATAAGTACCCCGTTTAAATGTAGAAGTTATTTTGTTTGAAAAATCAGTGAAAATTACCGCATCTTATAATGGGAAAAAAATTCGAAATGCCATTTTTATTTATGTATTTCTTTATTAAATTATTAATTTAAAAAATATATAGCCAAGTACAGTGATTGCGATTTATATCTCGATGTGAAATTTGCAAAAATATAAACGAATTCACTTAAAATACACTAGCCACATTAGGGGAAAAGTGGCGAGTAAATCATGAAATTTCCCACTCCTGAGTGTATGTGCAGTAGAATGAGATTAATCTGGCGATTATACATATTCCCCAGAGATTATTCAAAATGGGGTTGTTTCCTTCAGTCAGAAGTACTATTTTTAGTCATTGAAATTGATAGAATAAGCAAAAAAAAAAAAAAAAAAATGAAGCGAGAAAAAACTTTCATTTCCAGATGCTTATTTTTTATCATGTCCGATTTTGAAAATAAGACGTGGTCTTTATGACGTCACAAATGATGTACTTAGGCGCATCTGTGTATTGCGTTTTCACGTTATTGTATTCAAGAAGCGAATTAAATATTGCGCTCTACGTTTGCTATCAACCATATCGTTGCCATTACACTTGAGTAAAGATGCGAATTAAATATTACGCTCTACGAATGGCAACAGTGAATGGTATTTCATCATTTGTGATGTCATCGGCAGAAGCGTACATAATAAAAGCGTACCGATTAAAATGAATTTTTAAAATTATTAAACTTAGTCAAATTATTTAAAGAATGGTCAGATTCTATTTGCAACTCCAGAGCTCGAATACGCTACCTTGAGGTGATTAACAATACTAAAGAAAAAGGTAAAACATTCCATGCCACGTGTTTTCTTTGGGCCCCCTATAGTTTATTGGAGTTGCGAATGTTTTTAAGCATGCTCTTTCAGAAAAAAAAAAAAAAAAAAACTTTTAATTTTGGAATCAACCCCATTGCCACTAAAGTTGGGAAATAGTCTTTGTTATAATAAAGCTGAAAGTCTGTCTGTCTGGATGTCTGGAGGATGTCTGGTTGTCTGGATCTCTGTGACGTTATGTCCGTCGGACGTTTAGTCCCTCGAATGTTTTGTCCGTTGGACGTTTTGGTCATGGATGTTATGTCCGTGGACGTTATGGATCTGGACGTTATGTCCGGTTCCCGTGACGCGCATAGTGCCTTGACCGTTCGGCCGATTTTCAGGAAATTTGGCACAAAGTTAGTTTGTAGCGTGGGGTGTGCACCTCGAAGCAATTTTTCGAAAATTCGATTTTGTTCTTTTTCTACTCCAATTTTAAGAACACTTTCCCGAGCAAAATTATCATACGACGGACGAGTAAATTACCAAGTTATCATAACGTGGAACCGTAATATGGTAAGCCAATAGGCGAAAAATTCACCATACATTTTTTGTAATTATACAGGCGAACCATAAGACCTTTTAATTTTCTACTACAAGCAAAGCCGTGTGGGTATGACTACTATTTAATATTTATCAAATATATTTCTTGACTCGTAGTGGTGAATACAATAAAAGTCCATAGCTTTTCTAAAAATCAGGTCAGTTTGTATAGAAAAAAATATTTTGCTTGACAATGTTCCTGAACTAGCAATATTAATTAAAAATAATCGTCTCTTTCTAGAAGGATCAGATATATCACACACAACGATGCCTTTGAAAATGAAGTTTAGTAAAAAAGTTGTTAATAATTCGGAAAGTCACAGCAGAATGAGTCTGAATAGGTTATCTTACAAGAAAATGTTTTTCTTTAGAATATTGGCTTGGTTTGCTTTTTGATATCGAGGCTTTGTGTGTTATGCATTTACTTTCAGATCTTTAATTTTCAAGACTTTGACATTATATAGAATTCTAAATATGTAATTAAATTTGAAGTTCTGTTTTGTTTAGGTAAACATTAAATAGTTAATAATATAAACTTTTTTTTTATAGAATTAAAACTATTATCTAATATACATTTTCCAAGGCAAGAAATGAAAGTAATGTACAAAAAAAAAAGGCACATTTCAGTTTTTTAATTGAAATATTATTAGAAATTTTAATTGCAACCGAGACATTTTTCTTTTTTTAGACGATTGAGTTTTCTGGTGTTGCTTGAAAATGTTCAGTTTTTGCAATTAAGATCTCATTACTCCACAAATAATCCTAATTTATTGCATTATATACGAATAGGAAATTATGTGAATAAACTAGTAAATTTGATAAACATTACATAATGTATCATATTTACCAAGTCTATTGAAACTTATGAATAATCGTCGCTAGTTATATATAATCAACGGTTTGTTTCCGTTACACACACACACGGCAGGGAGGTACTTGGGCACCCGAGTAGGAACGTAGGTGGTTTTTGGAACGCCAAAAAAAGAACCAAACCGTTCCAATTTTAATTTTAGGGCTTTACGATGCATCGATGCATCGTAAAGCCCTAATTCCCAGACATCATTTCATTGTTCTTTAACTTGAATTTGCAATAATTATTTTTACATTTTAAAGAAATTGTCTGCTTGTATTTTTACATTAATAAAATTTTTTTTTAACATCTTTTATGTGTCTCTTTTTTCAACAAATACTTGCCTTTTGCTTTAGGCGGAGAGGGGGAGCAGTGGCGTACCCAGGGGGTGGGCTGATAGGGCTACAGCCCCCCCCCCCGAAATTTTCAAAATTAATTATAAAAATTATAATAAAGAACAAGTTTTTTTTTTATGATGTATTTTTGAAATCTTACATTCGTATTGATATCAGAAAAGCGATACATGAACTTTTCTTAGCTACAGTTCATAAGTATCCCCCCCCAGCTCAAAGACTTTCGAGCTCAGCCCCCCCCCCGAACTGATTTGTCTGCGTACGCCGCTGAGGGGGAGTGCAGGCCAGTCATTTCGATTTTTTTTCCAATTGTGGAAAAAGGTGTACACTCTTCAAAATTTTTATAGAGAACCAACTAAAACCACGGCCTTTCGTACGTAAAGAATAAATGTTCAAAAATCAAGGGGGGGGGAATGTCAACCCCCCGTAAATGACGGGCCTGTGAGTGTGACTATGCGCATCAAAGTGGGAAATTATGGTGGTAAGATTCTGAAGTGAAGATTTGACTAAATCTTATAAGATACAGTCGAACCTCGTTAAAACGAACTTTAATGGATCATTAAAATCGATTATTCTTAACAGAATTCGTCTTATTCGAAAAACAAAAACAATGGGACAGAGAATACAAAAAAGTCCGTTTTAGAAGTATTTCTTTTTAAGCGTGTTCGAATTAACGAGGTTCGTCAGTATTGTCAAAAAAAAAAGAGAAAGAAAACTAATCAGCTCAAAAAAGAAAAATTAAAATAAAAAATAAACTCAAAAAATTACGAAAGTAACATACTCAAATATGACGAAATTAATTTGACGAAACTAATACTCTCAAAACTACGAAAATGATTGTCGATTTGACGAAACTAGAATGAAGAAATATTTCGTTACATTTGACGAAATTCGCATCTTCAAACCAGAGACGAAAGCAGTTTCCTCAATTTGACGAAATGTTCGCTCGGAGCATATCCCTGGAAGCGATTTCGTCAGAAACGAAGAAAATTTCGTCGAATATGAAAGTCCATTTCTGAGAGTGTGTTAACGTTGTTTCACTTGCTTTTAAACATTATTTACGTTTGGCGGACTAGAAGTATGGATTGATATAATTTGTTTCAATTCCAACTTGATTAACACTACCTTTTATGTATTTGTTTATTTTTAATTTAAAAAATAACTTATTTGTCAAAATTATTGACAGAAACAAATCTTTTCAATAATGCGCAATTAAATTTCGGCTGGAATTTTGTTTTTAAAACTATTATTTGTGTGTGTGTGTGTGGACATGGAGGTATATACTACTCTTCCATTGACCACTGAGTTCAAAATTCGTCACGTGTGTGTCGGTGGTTCTTCTTAAAACATAATTGGGACTTGGAACTCGATACTCGACCAAAGTGCTACTCGGTACGTCTCTAATGCATGAATTACTGAAAGGTTCTTTTGTTCAATGAAATGATAAAAAAATATTTCCTAACATGTTTCCCTTCGACATACTGGGTTGATAAAATTAGAATTTTTATCATATCCTCCTTGAATGTACGCGAACCTTTTGAACCTTTTTTTTTTTTTTTTTTAATGCCTGATCTGTGCTCGGCAGTTATAAAATGGCTTTTAACAATTTTCCAGTGCACAGTTCACCGTTTTTGTGTAATGTTAATTTTTGTTCTCAAGGTGTCATTATTGTACTTAATGATATTGATCTGAATTATTTTCATTACTGCATTAAAAATTCAAACCCTGAGCAGTTTTAAATCGAATGAAAGAAGTAGAAATACCTTTTCCGTCGGACTGCGATCTATTGTTTCCACTTTATATCATGTAACTTGATTTTACATTATGTTATTAGGTAGTTTTTATTACTTGCTCCTTTCTTCGGATTGAAATGTTGCGTTGAAAACCCGAGTACAGTCAAATACATCAGTTGATATGAAAAAATAGATTCAAGGAACGGGAATTTATTTCTAACTTGTAGCATTGTGGAACTGATAAAATTTTATTCAGGGCGAATGACTAATGTCTGAGAATAACATCCATATTTATAGTGGAATATGTTTTTGTTTTTGTTAGTGATAGTTCTTGAAATTGCGCCTTTTATCTCAATGACTATTATACATCCCCCTCCCCCCTCGCAACGTTAATTTCTGTTCCCGCCCTCCGCCCCTGTTTGTAACTGAAAAGGGAAAAAAAACCTTAGAATGTTCCTATTTATTCTCAAGTATCACTTATTGTGATATGTGCAGTAGTTTCGGAAATTCGATTTTTAAAAATTTTGTTCATCATTTGTGCGCACCATGTTCAATATTGAAATTTAGATGATTAATAAAGCACTTGAATTTATGTTATAACTTTTCTTTTCTCTCCTTTTTTTCTGCCTTCATTTCTCAATTCTATTTTCTATGCATTCTGCAAATTTTCTAGTTTGCAGAATAAGTTAATTTCCTGACACATGGTCTTCTTTCTTCTTTTCTTCTGTCACCCTTTGGCGGGAGAACTTGAGTGGAAAACTCAGACAGCTTTCCCTGCTATTCCTTTCGCTGAATACTAAATTCTCGGAAATCGTAAGCAGTCAGCTCTAGAAACACTTTGAAACGAAAACACATGTTTACTGATTTACGGAGGGGAAACAGGCCGGGTGGGAAACATGTTTTGGAACAGGATCCTTCGAATCTTTCGCAGCTCTCTCTGCCCTCGTCCGATCGCAAAGACAGTACCTTCGGGCACAGCTTAGATTTATGGCTGTCCATTCACGTACTCAGTGATTGACGCTGTCCATCATGAAATCTGACCAATTAGCAGTGCAAAAAAAATCGAGTTAGACCCTCCCAGAAACACCCTCTGTGTTGCCACAGATTTCGTGATTTCGCCGTGTCAGATTTTACGGAGAGGTTTAGAAGAGCCAAGCAAGGTGACTTTAAGCCACAACTTCTGACCCCACTTATATTGCTTTTTTTTTTTCTTTTTTTTATACTCTTTGACATAAAAAGAAATTGAATATAATATTTGAAACAAATACATTGACCAAAGCTTTTTTTTTATTATTATTATTTTGATTTTACGCACATAATTGAAGAATGGGGGGGGGGGAGGGGACGAGTAATTGTAACTAAGAAGTTAACGTAAATTATTAGCTACAATATAAAAATCTTACCCACAAGTAAATAATATCCATGTGTGCAAACCGCATTTTTTATGTATTATAACATGAAGCAGTCGCATTACCACGAACAATAGTTTAAAAGCACAAAAAGACATATTGCACAAGATATAATACAACACATTCATCGAAAGAACCAAAATGAGGAATATCAAACTTGATGCGCCTCGAATGCTAAACCTCATGTACTATAGACATACCGAAATGGCATTTCGGTTCCACGACAAGGAAAATGCTAATTAGCATCACGTATTCAGTAAGTTACCGCCCCATAGCCAGGGCTAAGGCAGAAATACATGAAATACACCGCCAGCTCAGTCAATTCCAGCCGAGGACTCCAGTTTTGTGCTTATTACCATTCATCAGCCCGGCATAAGAGTGACTGAGCTGGAGGGGGAAAAACCTCTTAAGGAAGTCAAGAATGCCAAACAAACTGGCAGCTAATACAGAATTAGGACTGACCAGACGAGTGACAGAAACAATGGTTCGGTACAACTCGAATATCGAAGGCAAGGCAGGTATATTCAGTAAGTTACCGCCCTAGTATACCGCCCCTCTGTATTAGCTACCCGTTTGGCACTCTTGGCTTCTTTAAGAGGTTTTCCACCTCCAGCTCAGTCACTCCTATGCCGAGCTGATGAGTGCTAATAAACACGAAACTGCAGTCGTTGGCTGGAATTGACTGAGCTGGCGGTGTATTTCATGTAGCATCAAGTATTTTCATTGTAAAAGATTGCGCCTTTGAATAGCATGTTTAGACACGATTAGGCAATATTTTTTCCTTTTATAGATATGTACTTATAGCGAAACGGATTGCTTGTTTCAATGAGCAGTATAATTTCACTACTACCATTAAATTTTATGAAAATTTAACTTTTTATTTCGGAGGCTTTTTTTCCCCTATTTAAAACATTTTTGATCGGTAGAGCTCGGCGCCTTTTCGACCCTGGCGCCGTCGTGCGTGCACGATCTTGTACATACGGGCGGCACGGCCCTGCTGGAAGATCATTCATATACTATTTCTTCAGGTTTTTTCTTTTCTTAATCTTTACGTATATTTGTTTATGTTTATTTTTCCAGTTTGTTTTCTGTATTTGTTCTTGTAGTTGTCTTACAGTCTTGACATTAGAAATCTTCATGCAAGCATGCATGCATACATACATGCATATATACTCCTGAAACACTGTATCCAAAATTCAGAAATAATGATTATTAAATCAATTAAAGGGAATTCTTATCTTGGTTTTAAACTAACCTGACATTTAGAGTAGCTTTGGGTCAAGTGGGATGCAAAACGAAGTGTTTTAATAAAAGTAATGCAATTTCAATGCAGCAAGATAAAAATTCTACATGTTTAGAAACTCCCCTTCCTCATGTACTTTTCTTCCTCACAAGAATTCTTTCATTTATTACAATGTAGGAAAAACACTTTCAATAATTTCAAAAATAATGTCTTAACAGTTAATTCCGAACTATCGAATGACACAATGAACTATGTACCAAGAATTCAGAAGTCCTAAAGCCAGTTGAATCAGGATTCATGTTGGATCCAAGTTTGCTCTATGATCCTTATGTTAAGTGTTTGGAGAGAGGTATTTATTTTATTTATTTATTATTTTTTTTTAAATGTTGGTTTTTGTTAAAAAAAGTCAAAGCCTCTAATTGTGCAATTTTTTCGTGCTAAAATGTTTAACAGCAGTAATTTTTTTATTATTCACTTGACATTTGTCTGTGTTCGGTAATTTAATAGTTTTTAATCATTCAAAACTCCGCTGTTGGAGGCAAACCAGCCTTTATATAGGGTTCAAATATTCTCGTACACTCGATTAAAGCTTCTTAATTTCCAAATCGAACTGATAATAAATATTTCAAATCAAAAAATGAGACACGATATTGAAGCCACTTATGAAATATTTTTTGGAAAAAAATGGTAAATACTATTCGAATCCTAATTAATCCTAAAAAATATATTTCCTCCTAAAATCTCTCCTAAAATCTCTCCTAAAAATCATATTTATCAGGGTAATATTAAAATTTAAAAAATTACTGAGCACGTTATCATAATATAATAATCTTTTGAAAAAAAAACAACTTTTTTATATTACATTGTTGCTTGCTACTTCAATGCCAATGAAATGTTCATTTTCGTGCGTAACTTTCGAATACAAAAAAGAGTCATCCACGAAGGGACCGGAAGTAAAGACGACTAGCTCGCACTTTCCTCATGCTCCGGAACTACATTATTACGCTGACTGCTGACCACCGGAAGTAGGCAATTAGGTCCTTCCCCAGGAATAACCTTCTGCCACGCAATTGAAGAAATGCTCTTATCAGGTGACTGTGATTTGATTTCTCTACATAATTGCTTCTCGTCGAAGTAGTTGGGTCGCAGGTTGAAAACTCGGACAGCACGCAAAGTGTCATTTCAAGCTTATTAAATAAGTAATTGTGACAGAGCACTGTGGTAACACCTATTAAAATGTTCAGAGTAATTGTTTCTGGCAACGCATATAGAAGGTGCCTTTAAAAATTAATATGGATCAATATAAAAAAAAACGTAAAAAATTGCTGTCCTTAAAAATCAATGTTCACCGTATCACTTATTTATACCTGTCAAATACTTAATGAAAAAATAGTTAGGAATTTTTAGTTCTAGCCAGTAATGCAAAAAAAAAAAAAGAACGCACATACAGAGCTTGGAAGATTTTAGGACGACGGGAGATTTTAGGAAATTTACCCGGATTTCTTAGAAACATTCAAATTTTTGAGAGAAATCGAATTTCATGATTTTTCCCGTTGATACCTAGGAGAAAAAATGTATACGTTTTTTCCCTTTATGTGATACCATTGCGTTTCTTCTTTTTTTTTTCATTTCTTTTTCTTTTTTTTTTTTTTTTTTTTTTTTGTATGTTCTTCGTAACGAACTATTGTTTAAATAAAAGTTTTAAAAACTAATTGCAGGTTCGTTGTCGAAACTTTTTTTTTTTTTTTGGGGGGGGGGGGATTGAGAAATGGTAATTGGTCGATGTTCAAAAGCAGTTCATATACTTATTTTCGAACATCAACCAGATCCTCGTGAGATGTTATTATGACTCCTATATAACTTACTAGTGGTACCCGCACGGCTTTGCCCGTAGTTGAAAATTAAAAGGTCATTCGGTTCGCTTGTATATTTACAAATAATGGATGACAAATTTCTCGCCAATTTGCTATGTTCTTTTGCTCAAAATGTTACAGCTCCACGTTATGATAATTTCGTAATTAAACTGTTCCACGTTGTGATAATTTTCTCGGTAAAGTTTTCTTAAAATTGGAATAGAAAAAGAACAAAATCGAATTTTTCAAAAATCGCTTCAACGTGCACACCCCCATGCTACAAACTAACTTTGTGCCAAATTTCATGAAAATGGGCCGAACGGTCTATGCGCTATGCGCATCACAGACATCCAGACAGACAGATATCCAGACTTTCAGCTTTATTATTGGTAAAGGTAGTGGAGAACTTTGATAAATAATATAATTAAATATATTTTAATTAAGTATTAAACTCCACCAAACCAAAAAAAGTGCTACTTATGCAATCGAATTAAGTACAATTGAAGCTTCTTTGTTCATTACACATTTTGTTTCACTTAACATATGAAGGAAAAAGTTACGTATTTTGCACTTTCGACGGAAACAGGTTACGAAAAAAAATAAATTTCATGGGGTATGTTCGAAAAGAGTAGCCGGTAAACCACTGACTAACCAGGCGTGTTCTAATAGAGCTACCGGTTAGCCGATCGTATATGAAATTCATCGCTGATTTCACCAAATCAACCGTTGACGTCATCAAATTAACCAACCGAGTGCTCTATCCAAACTTAACCATTGTCTTTTAAAGTACGTGTACCATTCCCAGGAATTTTCAGATTTTCCTCTCCAACAAACCCGGTTATCCCGGGAATAAATCCGGTATAATGATCATGCAAGACTACATGTAAGATATGATAATCGTGAACTCATGCTGAAAGCTTAGATTGAAAACAAATGAATGGTAATCGGTCCTAAGTGCTGGCTGCGAACGGGTTAAAAAATAAAGACAAAACCTCCGCAGTCCGGTTGCAAAGTTATACGTAAATTAAATCCTCTTTCTTCTCTGCCGTTAAAATCAGTCATATCATGCATAATAATTAATTTGAATTAAAGATTTCAGACTAATTAAGAATGTATCACTCGTGAATCGAAGCAAATGTAAAAACATGTTCCTGAAGTAACCTGATTCACCTAAGCTAAATCCAACTAAAATATTTATTAAGTCTTTTTGCATATTTTCCCCCCACTTATGCGGACTTTTCTGCTATAAACGTTTCAAAGAACTCTTACAGCAATAAAAACTTTATGAAAACATTACTAATTTAAAAGCTTACAGCATTAATATTCATACTGCACCATGATCAATTAATATATATTCAGTCATTATAGTTAATTATTATTCCATTATTTAAATATCCCAATAATCTTACATGTAAAAAAGAATTTTTTAAGCATAATATACAGAAATTCATATCAAAACAAACAGCAAACAAAAAGCACAGAAGAAAAAACACGATTTTGAGCAGAAAATTAAATATTCATTTCACATCCTTCTTTTAATCATTTTTCAGATCAATAATTGAGTTATCTTTCATCTTGGTTTTTTTTTCTTTCAAAAACCGTTTTGAGATTAGCTTACAAAAATAATGATTGCTTTCACATTAATGCTCTTTTTAATTTCGGGGGATCTAATATTCATTTATGTAAATAGATAGCATAATGTCATTTCTGCAACTTAGTAATTGAATTAACATAGTCATATATTTTAATCATTTCTGCGAAGAAGGCATAATGTCATGTATTTTTTCTCTTGTTTTCTTAGAATGCTCATTTACCAAAAGGAATACAATTACTGTTCAAGTATTAGATGAAAATGTGGGCCAGAGTTTTATTGATTATGATCCTGTTTTTTTTAAAAGCTTTTTTTTTTCTGAGGAGGTAGGGTAAGGACACTACTAACAGACATGCTTAAGACCTCGCTCTCAGGTTAACTCAATTTTTTTGAGTTTTTTAATGTATTTAGACTTTTTAAACTATTTTTCCCTCATGCTACTATATTTCATTTAACGTTTGGCTGCTTCTGGATCCTCTGAGTTAGTTCTATTTTTATTTGCTTAAATTCGAAAAAAGGTCCGACTCCCAGTAACAGACACCGAAAAATCTGATCATACCCAATTGAGGAAAATATGATTAATGGATAAAATTCCCTTTTTCTCTTCAAAACGTGCAAAAGTTATTTATCTTTAGAACTAAAGCCCTATTAAATTCAAATGAACATGAAACAACAGCTGATCTCGTGGTAGTTGTTCATAATTTTCCACCACTGCCTTGTAAATACCAGCTGACTCATGAAATTCACTCTGACTAACACTAGATGGTTGCATCGTATTCGTGAGTAGCAGCAACATCAGTTTTACCCACCTAAAATTCTTATTATTTAAATCCAAACTTACTACTGTCTGCTTCTGAACCCTTGTCTGTTACAGTGCCATTACCCTATATATGCAAAGAACAACGTTTAAAGAGAATCAGATACGCTGGAACCATTTGAGTCTTTAAAATATAAACCACTAGCTGCGTAGCCCGGCTTTGCCCGGTCTACCTTGAAAAAAAAAACCATTGTGTCAAGTGAAGTATATTCAATAACCAGGATTAAATGAAAGAAAAAAAAACATCATGCAAAATTTTCCCGCCAAACAATGACGACAGATACTAAAATGCTTTTAAGAAGTTAAAATAAAATGAGAAAGATGGATTTAAAAGGCGTAGCCATGGAAACACAAAATAAAATAAGTTTAAGAATTGAAAATGAGAAAGATGGAAATAAACAATGGATTCAAAAAGCGTTACCGTGGAAACGCAAAATAAAATGGTTAAAAACTTGAATAGAGAAGAGATTTTTGAACTTCATTTTCGCTTGTAACTTTTTTTCTAATGCAGATAGAGGGTTAAACTTACGACCTTTGGTCGAGTTAGAACTGGAGTAAAAAAACAGCTCTTTCCATTGGAGTCAAAATGAAAACTGTGAGACAATTCTTTCACTTTTTATTGATGGATTTAATGAAGATAGTAGTGCCTAAATTTCAACTAAGCCTAAAAAAATTCGAGCTAAAAACGTAAATAACTCCCGCCGTAATTAAGTTAGAACGTTGAAACAAATTACGTAGAACGCGGAAAATTCTACTCTTTCCAACGATATATAATATTAATATATGCAAGTAGTTTTTCACCTCCATAATCGGAATGTATGTGAAAATTGGGCCTAAATTGGAACAAAAAAAAGAACTATTCATCGATTTTTTTTTTCGAACTGGTCTGAAAACCTTTTCAGGACTTAAAGGATCAAACTGAAAATTTCAGCGAAATCGGCCGAGTAGTTCTCGAGTTTTGCAAGTTCAAACACACAGACGCTTTTTGGGGACTTCATTTTATACTATGTAGAGATAAGTTAATGCGATAGTGCTTTCTAGATTACGATGATCGTTTTTATCTTACAATATAAACTAAGAGCAATATTTGTTTATTGAGCAATCAAGCTTGCTTACTGCTCCGACTTTTCACGTTGTGCTCATTTTCTTGATTAAGAAACAGCCTGTAGCAGCCTAATAATACACTGAAAAATATCGTCCGAAAGTTAAGTTTTTTTTTTTCTTTTTAACAGAATTATTTTATTGCTACATTTTTTGTTTTATTTATGCCTTTATTATTTTTGCATACGATAAATCTTTTCTCACCTTGTTGTTCAATTTTGCACATTTCTTACTGCATAGATTTTTTATGAATATTTTTTTCATGGAATTATACTGCATTAAATTTTTAAATTTTGCTTCACATTTACGTCACTAATAAATTGTTGGTCGCTTAACCGCTAATGCTGACAGCAGTATATGACACGATTTTTTTTTTCTTGAGTATGAGTTTCTAAATGGTGCTACCATAAAAAAAGGCACAAATATTTTCGCTCAAAAGGACATTTAAATTCCAACAAAACGTAGAAATTTTCAGAATTCATCAGAAAACAGAAAATATATTTGAAAATATTGACATATTTCAACGAATTTCTGAAAATTGCTGACAAGGGACTTTCAAATATAGTTTTTCAAGTTTAAGTCACATTACTTCCACTCAATAAGTCTTAAAATGTAATTGCCCGTTATGGGTTCATTATCGGATCCCCGACAGCGATGTTGAAAATGTACGGTATCCTGATGAAAACGCTGTCTTCGCTTCCTAGAATATATAAGCACCCATGTGCTCTTTGAAACTTTCAAGGTCACAATCAAGCGTACGTAACTTTCAAAAAATGCTGAGGCCAAGTTTTCTGTAATGTTTAACGTCAATATCAACAAATTCAACAATGTTCTCAGCTTTATGATTTTCAAGAACCTACTTTAACAAAACTGATCCATGCTATATCGTCCTTTCCTCTGAAATTCTTGATACTCAATAATTTTAATGTCCATCAAAAACTAAGGCCTTTATCTTTCCTTTTAAGCTTAGCAAAGGAAAGCTTAGGGAACACAAATTTTAGAATTTATATCTTTCAATGCTGTATATTGCAAGTCTAAAGCTGCCAGAAATAGCTTCTTGAGTCTCAGATTTTCGTCCAAGAATGGCAAAAACTACCTTTCAATGGTGTAAAAAAGGTTCCCATTAAATGTTGTGCTTTCCCAAGTCCCACACAGATTTCGTCTAGACCAATATCTTTAGTTTTGTGTGGTAAAGTGTCCTTCTGCTACTCTACAAACGAAGAATGTATTTAAAAGACTTTACGGTGGCTACGTTATATTATAATAAAAACTATTAAGAAAAGTAGTAGCAAAACAATTTGAAAAAATCGGAAAAGCTGGTAGTTACGTAAATATCACTGTGACAGAAGCAAAAGGAAAGTTTCAGAGGTTATTATTCTTTTCAACATACCTTCTGCTCAATAAAACAGAAAAAAAAAATACTGTCAAACTAGAAACTTTTTTTTGAGCAATCACGATAGCTTACTGCTTTCATTTACTGTCCTTGATGTCCGGTCCCTTTTTCAGAATGAACCAGGGCACCGCCGCCGTTCACCGGAATTGAGCTGCTCCTCTGGTCCTAGCCTCCGCTAGCAGCACTGTCCACTGAAATCCCCTCCTCCTAGGCGGTGGCGTCCATCTCCTGCATACACACACTCCTACATACACACACGTCTACACACAAACAAGTCCTTACACACATTCACACGTAACCACCCAGGAGGAGGGGCAGGCTTGAGAGGACATTGGCCGTTTCTAGAAACAACAGTCGCCAGTGAGTAGGGTCTTGTCGCAATTCGTGATTGCGAAAACATAATTCGAATTCAAAGTGTCAGAATTCAAATTTATGTGTATATATATATATATATATATATAAATTTGTTACATCACGTACTCAAACTTGCCAATTTTATTTTTAAACGAAGTAACTAAAATACCCCATTTAGCTGGCCAAAACGCGCAGACAAAACATAATGCGCATTCATTGACGTCTAACTGAGGAGGCAAAGATGTAGTGACTTATTTTTAGTGTTGTATCATCTTATATTCAAAGATGTAGTCATTCTATTTTACTGTTATTCAAAGATATAGTTACGTTTGAGTAAGAATTACTACTAGTGAAATTTTTAATGTCGTGTCATCATGGATTCAGAGGTGTATTCACTCGTTTTTAATGTCGTGTCATCATGGATTCAGAGGTGTATTCACTCGTTTTTACTGCTGTACCACCGCTCATTCAACGACGTCGTCACTCATTTTTACATTTGTGTCCTCATATCTTGAAAGCTGTAGTAACTTAATAATACGGTTGAGAAATAACATATTCAAGCAAATGATTCTAGAAATCGGATAGGAAAACATTCCCCCCCCCCAAAAAAAAACTCGTTTACGACAACAATCCATGTTTATAAACATAAAATGAATTTTATATTCAAGAAAAATTTTAAAAATTACTGAAGTTAATTTCAAGAATTAGGAAAATATTTATAAGTTTTGGAAATATTTAAGAATTTCTCATCGTTTTCCTTTTTCAATTTTAAAAATTTATTACAAGCAAATAAAAGTTCTAAGTCAATTTGAAATTAAAGCTCTCCATTGACATTTATTACAATCCTATAAAAAGGCAACGTAATTTAAAATTAAAACTTTCCATTACAGCAATTGCTTTCAGTCAAAATATCTAACATAGGATCCTTGATACAACATTTTTCAAAAAATATCCTGCTCCAAAATTTGTTTTCCTTTCTGGCATGAACGAGCCAACTTCTTGAGTTAATCTCATAATTGCTTCGACAGAAAGATCGCTTCTACTCATTAATTTCTGTTTGTAGTACTTATTTTTGCTTTTGAAACTATTTCATCGTGAGAAGCATGGCTCTTTCAATATTAAAAGTCTATTAAAGTGATGATATTGAGTAAAAGAAAACTTTACTGGATGTATTTAATTCAAAAAGATTTTTTTTTTCTCAATGTTATTTTTCGTGATATTCGTGTTATCTTATTGCAATTATTTCAAATTTAATTAGCCATTTTTTAAATTTATGTTTATATGGGATTGTTTTTTTTCTTTTTTTCAATCGCAAGGACATTTATTTTTTCCTTATAGTTGTGAGATTTTTCAGAAGAAAAGTAATAACTCTGTTATGAAGTAGAATGTACATTTTGTGAAAAGGAAATATAAAGCAAGTTCTTTAGTTTGCTAAGTATAAAGCGAAGAGGTTGTCTCGATTTACTTTGGCTTCGTTCGCTTAGAGCTACCTGTTGAACGCGGTTAACCAGTGACTAACCAGTAGCATTCCAACAACACTACCAGTTAACTGGTTGTTGCCAAAGTCCGATAGCTTCACCGGTAGATCCACCGGTTCACCGCAACTTAAAGTGGTTGGTTGGTCGATTGAACCATGTGACATATTTGATCAGCAATAAATATTTTTCCCCTGCGCGTTATTCTTCTACGCAAGCAACCGTGTTATTAACCAAAAGATTCCATATAGCATCGGTTAGTGAACAACCAGTTAATAAACACTGACGCCATTAGCTGTTAAGTGATCAACCAACCACGTCGACCGCTCTTGCAGCCTTTGAGAGAACAGATAAACAATTCCATTCAAACATTGCTATCTGTAACTATCCAAAGTTAAATTTCGCACCGTCTTCAAAGCAGTATTGATGCTCCTGTGTCGCTAAAACTTCAAAACATATATAGCACTTGACTTTTTGAACAGGTACTTCAGAAAACAGCAACGACTCACCAAGCTATTTCGTATTTACGAATAAAATTCGATCGATTTAGGAACAGCTGTAGGACGTTCTAAATTTCAAAATGCCCTAACGACTTCATTACATCGCAGACAAAACATTTTACAAATACTAATCCCAAATCAAAATATAACTGGAAGACAAATACTAATAAACAATATTTTGATTAAAATGCCTCCCATCTTAATTAATTTCCAGAGTTTCTTGTGCCAAAACCCTTTCCAAAATTCCGCCATATCGCTTAAAAGTAATCACCCAAAGCCAACTGTTTGCTGACGACAAATTTTTAATTAACCTTGAGAGTAACATCTGAGCATATGTATCTGTAGATATTGAAAGAATAAGTGCTTCCCAAGGGGAAAGACCCTCTCAACGAGAAAGCTTTTAATATTCATTTTCAAAGGTTCGCTCATTTGCTTTATAACTAATTAATACATTTTCTTTCATCTACGGGAATATTTTTTCTCTGTATTCCATTTCGCCGTACTTCAGAACTTGCACTTATAATTTTGTGGCATTATTGCGCTTAATATTCATTCATGCACATTATTGAGTAAATTTAATGTAAAATTAAAGAACAGGATTCTTTTCCAAAGGCATACTAATTTATTTATTTTTTAACACTTTTCCTTTTTGCTTAAAAAGAGAGTGAATTTCTACCTGAGAGATTTTTTATGTATACTTCGTTGCTATGAATATTCTTTCAAAACTTATATCTAGTACAACTAACTGTTAATAGCAGAGTGACGATAGTTTTTGCTAAACATTTTGTGAATAGTTATTTTATTATATTTAAATGCGATAAATTTGTTGCAATCTCACTAAATTTGGGGGCTTATACCGTAAATGTTTGCACAAGATTACCTTTGTTCTCAACCTGTATGTTTGTTTTCTCTGATTTGCACATTTGCAATCATGTCAATGGGCTTGGCGAGAAATTGAAGAGATATTACATTCACAGCAAGGGTTTCAGGGGGCTTCCTCTTCGACATTGTTACCTCTAGTCTGCGCAATGCCCTGGTTTGTCACAAGTCGAGCATATCTGGGATCACTTGCGACGGTATATTGGACTACCTATGAATTTGATCAAATTAGCGATGCGTAAACTGTAACTGTGATACGTGGAGACGTAGAACAGCGCACGAAACTGCTATGCCTTAACTTTTGACTATCGCCTCGTACATTCATGCTAGAGGTGGTTCAGAAAGATTCTATTGCCTCCATTCTTTGGGATTTTTTCAGTAATAACTGATCGTTTTGCTTTCATTTTGAACCACTTTTTTACATCAATGTTTTCCTCACGTATGTAAAATTTTGTTTCATTCTGACACTCCTCTTTGGTGCAGCGATTTTTTTTTTTTTTTTTTTTTGTAAAGTGTATTTGTGACTTAATGTTCTGTGTTATCACAAATACTGAAATTTCATTTTAAGACCACCTGATGGAAAGATAAAACTCGTACCAATATTATTCATTACAAATGAAGGATATTTTATGCTTTGTGGTTGCTTCAACGGTAATATTCCAGATTGTTATACAAAATATTTAATATAATATAAATGAATGCTTAAACTGGAGGAAGAGTGAAATTTATAATCGATTCACTTTAAAGCACTTAAAGTAAAATTAATAAGTATGATACTTGTCAATGGATAACGTTTAAACTTTCCTACAATTAAGAGTAATAATTGAAATTTGTTATCAAACTTAGAGAAGTTAATTTAATATGTTTTAGAATCTAAAACAGAGCATCAGACAGATTTCAACAAAAGTTATATGCTGCTTGCTTTTAAAGGAAACCATTTGCATAATTTCACAATGCGTATTGAGTAGTTATTGCTCAAAATTTAAAATTTTAGTCTATTGTTATTAATGTATTGTAATGAAATACATTGCAGCAAAAGGACAAAATAAAAGTATCGGCAAATATAAAAGCGTGATTTAATTTCGTTAATTTACTGGGCCCAATTCTGAGTAATTACGTAGATTTCTAAAACGTGTGTCTTTTTTTTCACCGTAAAGATAAACGCAATTAGTGTTAATAGTCATAAAATACAAAATATTTAATGACTTTCCTGAAATTCGTTTTTTTTACATCCGAATGACAAGCTTTATAATAATAATAAAAGCAAATTCATCCTGACAGTATTGATCCGGTTTTAACTTAACGCATGTAAATTTAATAAAGACAAATATATTGAAATATAAATGCTGTATTTATTTTTTCCTTTTAGCAATTAAAAATTGCTCAAAATCGCTTGAGCAATTTCTAATTGCGTTGATCTCACTTCGCACAAACTTCACGTTTCGATTTCTGACAATTCTGCCTTTGTGAGTGTTAAAAACAAATCAGGTAACTTTTTGAAATTTAGTTGAATGCCTAGCAAAAATTATCGTACAGCATTGATTTTTATGTTTAAATTCAGTGGAAATTCAACCCTATGTTTTACCATCATAAAATGTGGATTTTGTCAAGAACTTCAAGGATTTTGAATCATTAATCATCTTACAAACTTGGACACAGGAAAATACCCTATATCTACAACGCTAATTGCAGCAGAAGTAAACTTTCGTCTATAAATTTAATTATAACTTTTAAAATCGCATAGTTAACATCTAGTTGCAGTTCTTGATAGAGAAAACTTGAATTTGTCAGTAAGTTTTTCTTCTCTTTTTCTTCAAAATATTTTTAATTATTTTATTTAAAAACTATTGACTCATTCAGGAGGTATAAAAAAAGGAAAAAATAGCAGTATAAGTAGTTTATGTCAATGGTCATTCCATAGAAATGTCAACCTTAGCCTCAGATTTTTTTTTTCAAACCCCTAATTATGTGACCTATGTTTCCATTCAGCATACTTTCTAGTATATAAATTCAGACGCAGTTTGCAAAAATTACATTCGATGCTTTTCTTCTGGCTCTAAACGTGCAAGGTTGTAAAAAAAATGCTTAGCACACGTAAAAAACATACGTCTAAGTTTTCTTGTGTAATGTAAAAATTTTTGAAAATTAAAAAAAAAACTATGTTTATTCTAAAAGGCTAGATGTTGGCCCAATATAATTGACTGTTCTTTTTACATATATTATAAGCTAAGTATTTTAATTAGTTTTGTTATTTCACTGAAAACATTTGCGTTGCCCGTTAGTCTCGAAAATATGCTATTTTCTAACTAACATAAATAATAATAACAAATAAATACCTTTGTGCTGAAACTTCAAATATTCAGTAATCCAACGTTAAGTAGCACAAAAAATTGCAAATTATTGCAGACACGTGTTTCGGTGTTACAAGGAACACCTGTTTCAATGCAAAGAAATGTGAGCTTCTGGATGAAAAGTCATCCGAGAAAAGCAACACGGTGGAACAGGAGATAGTATAAATATCAAAAAATAGAAATTAAACAAAACAAAAAAAGATAAAATGACATCTGGAGGCAAAATTTATTATATGATTCCATCAGGAAAAAAAACCGTTAAGTAATAAATTTTCCAAGAAAACCCATAAACAATGCAAAAAGTCCAAAAATGAAACCAATCTGAATAAATTAGCAATAAATTTACCAGCGGGAAAAGCTATGTATGGAAGCAATGTATCAAATGGAGAAGTGCAGGAAAAAACAGAGTGAAGGATAAACATATTGGAATTAGTTAATCAACAAAACGAAATAAGAAAGCAAAAAATGAAAAAAATAAAAGTAAGACATGTACGACGTTTACATAAAAATAATAAAAAATTAAAAAAAAAAAAAAACTAAAACAATTTTAACAAAGGAGTCCACACAGAAGAAAAATAGGGAATTGCAGTAAGATCGTTAACTAAATTAGAGCGGTTCCTCAGGATGTGGAAAGATTTCCAAAAATCAAGATCCAACGAATTGGGGCATTTTTGGATAATTTGATAAGAGTTAAAATCAAAAGAGTGATTCGATTCCCAACAGTGTTGAGCAATACTGGATTTATTCAACTGTTGTTTTCTCACATAGCTTTGATGTTCTTTTAACCGAAATTTCAAAGAACGGCGGGTCTGTCCGATGCATCCGAGTCCGCAATTGCAAACAATTTTATAGATCCCACAACAATTAAGAGGATGAATAGAATCTTTAAGAGAAGAGAAAGAAAGTTTATTAATAGGAGAAAATACCACTTGGAATTGGAATCGCTTCAGAATCTTAGCAACCTGAAAACTAATACCAGGGAAGAAAGGTAGAGCAACTAAATTCTTAGTGTTAAAAGTTCTATTACGAACAATATTTTGAGATTTTTTGCAAAGTTTTTTATAAATGGAATCAACTAAGGTGGGCGAATAGTCTCTATCAACAGCCACAGCTCTTAAATAGTTAAGTTCCGCATTAAGAAGCTCAGGTGAAGAACAAATATTCATTGCACGATAAACAAATGTGTTGAAAGCGGAATATTTTTGATTAGGAGGGTGAGACGATAATCTATGTGGGGGTAATGAAACAGCAAAAGGTTTGCGATAAACCGTAGTTTCAAAACCGGACTCAGTTCGAGAAACAAGAACATCCAGAAATGGAAGGCAATTATTCTGTTCTTTTTCACAAGAGAATTGAATATGAGGATCAATGGAATTTAAAATAGATAAAGCATCATTAATGCTTAGTTGATCGTGATTCATAAGAACAAAACAGTCATCAACATAGCGAACATAGAATTGAAACTGTAGTTTCTGAAACAACTTGACCTCAAAGTAATGCATGTAAATATCACTAAGGATGGGGCTAAGTGGGTTTCCCATTGCCAAACCATCCGACATTGAATAAAATTTACCATTAAAAACAAAGGAACATTGCTTAAGACAAGTATGAGTAAGGAAAACTAAATCCCGAATTTCCTTAGAGGTAAAATGAAATTCAGACAGTCTACTCTGAAGGCATAACAATGAACCCTCGACCGGAACGTTCGTAAATAATGAGTTCACATCAAAAGAAGCCATAAAAGAATTATTTGGAACGCATTTCTGAATTTTTTTGACAAAATCGATAGAGTTTTTTACAGTGAATACATTATGACTCATAAGAGGAGAAAACACAGAGACTAAATATTTTGCAAGTTTATAAGAAGCCGTACCAATATTGGAAACAATCGGCCTGAATGGAATGCCAGCTTTATGTACCTTAGGTAAAGCATAAAATCTAGCGCAATTAGCAATAAAAGGAATAACAGAGCGTTTAACATTTAATGGAATAGACTGAACAGACTTGATAGCAGAAGAAATAGCTTTTAACTCATTTTCACTAGGATCTTTAGAAATCTCTAAGTATGGACCAGAAGAAATCAAATCATTAGTTTTGTCAACATAAGATGATTTGTCAAGAACAACAATTTGACCACCCTTGTCAGCTTTGGTAACAACAATATCTGAATTAGAAGTTAAATTCTTTACAGTACGACTAACAGTATTAGTAAAGACGGGATTGAAAATTCTAGAATTAAAGTCCACATTAGAAGCAATAAGATGCCTAACGCAATCTTTTTGATTGGATGATAAGGAACTAAATTTAACTGTTTAAAAACTAAACCTAATAATTGTTCCAATAAACACTTTTTATTTTCTTACATTGGGATCATATCTACTTAAAAAGTTCAAAATATTTATTTTAGATACAGTAGAAATAAAATAATTAGTGTGACTAACGTAACATTTGAGCTGTGACTAACGTAACAATTTAGATGTGACTGAGGTAACATTTGAAAAGTTACTGCTTTTATTTAAAACTTATTTATGAATAACGAACATTTTTATTATAATTTTGACTAAGCAGACATTCTAATTCTACACTGATTAAAAATATTTAGGGTGAAAAAAGCCTCTAGTAATGTTGCAATGTAGACCTTTTGTCTACTTAAAATATACTTTACTATACTTTCAATTTGAAGAAAACTTATAACTTTTTAAAAAGAAGAGTGGGTGAAGCAAAACGAGTAAACTCTGCAAAACATGCATTCAACACAAAAATCCAAGTTAAAGAATTAAGAAAATAAAAAGACAATCTTAACCCGGGAGAACTCGCGTCTGGCCTCTCAAGCCCGGTCATTACAAAGCTACGCTGCCAAAAATCACCCTTTCAACGGAAATGAATGAGGTCCACAGTAGCTGCGTTCGAGGTGACTTACATACTGACCACATGCTTTTCAGGGAATGTACATTCCCGCTTTTCCGCATAAAATTCCGGTTTGGGCCTCAGAGGCCCGGAGCGAGCGCTCACGCTTTTCATTTCAGATTGTTGAATGTAAAGGAAGAGGTTGTGAAATGCATCGCTATTTAAGCTACAAAGATGAAATGAAGAGATTGCGGACCTTGTTGGTTAAGGTTTCAACTGATGAGAACTCCCTCAATGAAGATGATGAAGAAGAAGTTGACACAGAGCAGTAAAGCGATCATCAGTAATGCTCAGAAGAAGATTTAGATTTATGTATCATAAAACTTTCTTAAACTTTACTTTTTAAAACATATTATAGAGGCTGTTTATCAATTTATAATTCAGTGTTGAAAACACATTTTTTTTTTCTATTTTGCAAACTGAATTTACTGAAATAACCACTCCGGGCCTACGGAGCCCCCCGCGAACGTTCTTGTGACGAAAAGTACCGCGAGTTCTCCCGGGTTAACAAAGAAGAACGTTCATATTTTTAGAAAAATATCTCCACCAACTTTTAAAAAGAAGTAATGGCCGTTCGTTGGAAAACGTTTGAAGATGTTAGATGATACAATTGCAATAAACGCTGCTATAGCATATTACAGGAAATACAAGAATGATGATTTAGAAATTTAAAGATTTGCGGTGATATCTGGAATTAAATGCATTCTCCAAAACTGTTTGAACATTTTTTTAATATTACATTTTAATTCAGGATATGCAACACTATTCGTTTGATGAATCAGTAAACCATGAAGAATAATATGTTCTTGAAAAATACTACGGAGTTACATATGACGTAACTGGTATATTGGCAGAATACTAGAATTTGGTGAAACTATCAACTTGTATCAAGTTAACTTTTTAAAATAGAGATATTTAGGATTTAATTAACCCCAAAATATTGTTATTCAGTTAGTAAAACCAGTTTAAAAAAAAAATCAGCTGTAATAAATATGTTGTATACTTTTAAAATAGAGTGTTTACCTTTTACATATATATCAGCTAATTTTAAATGCCTGCGTAACTTTCAGAAATATTTACTTCGTAACATAAGCATTGTTTTGGCGCACTATAGCCTATTAAGGCTCTTGCGCTAAAAAACTCAAATTAACCAAGCACCTAAGCATTGTTTCTCAAAGTTGCAAAAATGTTACGCTAGCCAGAACGTCTTTTTTTCTGAAAGAATACCTGTCATCAAATATTTGAAAATCTTGGTAGGAATGAAAAATATTCACCTCGTACAATATAAATTTGCATATTTAAACCAAAAAAAAATTATTTTTACTTCAGGTTTTAAGTAAAAAGAGTTAGAAAATCAGCCGCGAATGTTACGTTACTCACTATGGAATGACCCTAAAGGTAATTTATGTAAAAGCTTTGTCTTATCATTAGTGTTGTTTTTTTCAAGAAAATAGTTGATAGCGTAATTTGACAGGTAAAAGAAAGCAGGCACAGTTTCATTTTCAAAAATTCATACCTTTAAAAACTGCAGCACTTGATGCATGACATTAAACACATTTTGTGTAATTGATTAAAAAAAAATTGGAAAACTTTCATGGTTATGTTTCAAGTTATATAAGAGTTTATATGAAACGTTGTGAAGAAGCCAAGTAAGGAACGCATCCAATTAGTGGAGAAGGACAAAATTTTTTAGTTGTTTTCTTTCTTGGAATCTTATATTATACCACACTGCAGGGTCCTCCATAACTACCGCTATTTGTGGTTTAACAGTTGGATGGCTCCCTGCAGGCAGCTCTGAGGTTTTTTTTTTTTTTTTTTTGGATCCAGGCCAGAAGCCGAGCAATCCCTGGTCCAGAACCCCCAAAGGTATTGACTCACTTGCAGAACTTCGTGACCACAAATGGTGTTGAAACGGTTGGAGTGTGACAAAATTGCCGGTTTAAATCATTTGCAAAGAAGTACATTGTAAAGGACTACTGGTAACACGAGAGAGAAGGAGCGTTGGCTAACTATGCATAGTTCAACAACAGTGGAAGCACTAATTACAGAATTTAATGTGCAAAATTTTGCCTTCAAAACATTTAATAAGCAGTGTAGAAAAAGTGCTTTTTTGATCAGGTATTCGAATGAAGCAACAAGAAACTTTTATCATACGCCAAACTTTCCAATGCCATTTGTGGTTTTTAATATGCTAATCAATTTGAGAAAGGACAAAGTCTGGATTCATAAAGTTTTAAAATTCTCTCACTGTAACCGCAACATTAAGCTATTCGCTGTTTAAAATCATTGCGTGGTATATACAATGGTGATTTTTTATTAACTTGTCTTGTGAGGTGGATTTCCGTGCATATCCATCTCGAGTGCATATCTTCAAGCAGTCATGTCTGAAATTTTTGTTCGATTGGTTCTGCTGGTAGAAAGTAATGACATTATACATAGGATAAGTTTCTTTTGGAATACCCTGTAAGCTAGCTGATAGCTTACATGGTGGAACGAGCTAGTGGAAAAACGTAAGAGCCAATTTTAAAATTCGAAAAGGTAGGGCCGTTTCTTAGGTATGTTGTAACCTCAACATCTTTCAACTGCGATGCTATTTTCGAGTTAAATGATCCATTAGCATTTCTTTTTAACTAAAGAAGAACATGTGCTAGTTCACTAAAGTAAGGCAATCAAAAGAAATCTCTGAAACCAATTTTCATAGGATCAATGACCGTGATTAAAATTTTTAAATTTAGCTCATACGTAGCGAGAAAGTAACACGTCCTTGTAATATCTACCTTTTATCAGCACATATCTCAGAACCTAATATGTACACCAGATTCCATAAAAGTTAAATCAAAGAATAGTTGTATAATGCCTCAATTCCAGGGTTATCGCAGCGGTTAGTTGTTGACGGTAAAACTAAATGTCTTCTACGGTGCCCATTCAACTTGATTTTGTTCGATTCGATCGAATTGTATCTACCAGTAGCGTAGCGAGAGTTCCTTCTGGGTAGGATAAACGATATTTCAGGTTGTGCGATTGGTAGATACAGGCGATCGAGTTTTGTAAGAGTTGAATATGTCCCTAAAGGACTACTTTAACAAGTTGTAAACGCGACAACGTCTTTTTTTTTTTATTTATTTACCAGGGTTGGAACTTTTATAGTAGTAACTATTTATTTACATCTAATACAAAACCGATGCATGTCACCAAGTTTTAAGGTACTTTAATGTAGCCACCGATACTGTATACAGCCTGGTAAAACCTAAGGCATATCGCTAAGTGGTGGAGTGATGTGGGGAAAAGTATTGTATATGGGAGACTGGGGTTAGTTGTTACAAGGGGTAAGTTGTTACTTTCGAGTTTTAAAACTAATCGCCTTGAGAAACTGAATTTTCTTGCACCTAGATGATATCACTCACTCATCTGCATTCCCTAACTGTCACTGGAGTGCTTGCAGTCAGTAGCAGGGACAGTGTTCAAGAGAAAAGGTTGAGTGAGTCTGGAAGTAATTTTCTTTTCCGCTGTTATTTTTCTATTTGCGACGAAGCAGTCACAGATAACGGGTTGATTTCTATACCACGTGAAAGCCTACATTTCCAGGTAAGGGCTAACATATTCAAAAGTTTTTGTACAAAGATATAATTCCAGTAATATGTGCCAAGATTTGAAGTGACGTCATATGGGGCAAGTCGTTACATCTTTGTTGGGGTTCGTTGTTCTAAGTAACAACTTGCCCACATGCAACTTTTAATTTAATATTCTGTTTTCTTTTTAAAGATGATATGACGGAGGACTATAAAAACAAAATAGGCAGGGGCAAAACACTTAAGGAAACATACTTGGAAGTGACTAAATAAGTAATGGTAAGAGGAATAGTCGAACTGCACTGGGAAGTAGGAGTGGTAGCCTAATTGCACTGGATCGCTTTCCTTATCAGAGACCGATCTGCACTGCTGCCGACCCCCTCTTCTAAATTAATCCTTCCGTTGTAAGTAGTTCATTACGAAATGCAGCCGCAGAATACGAAATAAATTTCATGACAATATAGAGATTCTGCAGTAAAAGGGACAATGCTAGTGATGGTGAGTAGTATTTCTGATCTGTTTCATTGCATGATTTAATTCATCTAAAATACTGTAATTGGATGACGATAATAATAATAATTTTGACATCTTTCATTATGTGATTTAGTTTATTGAAAAAATAATATTGTTGAATAAATAATAATAATAACAACAATGATAATAATAATAAATAATGTATTATTAGAATTATCTTTCCCCAACGCTGCAGACAGTGCAGAAGTAAAGATGGTCCGCAAGCGGAAACAATAGGTCTGCGCCACTTTAACAGATACACCAGTAAAAAATGTTTTGCAATCCGAAGCTGAGAAACGAAACTCTGTGAAAAGGAAATTGTCTCTAACAGAAAAGAAATCAACAGACACAAAGCAAAAAATGTGCAAAAAGGTGCGTCTAAACAGTGCGTCCTTCGTATGAAGATGATGAAGACTGGTTGTACATAGAGTGCGCTGAATCGTACTCAGAATCCAGAAAACCAACTAAATGGCTTCAATGTCGTAATTGTGACGAATGGGAAAAGACCGATATGCTAAGTTCGATAAATTATATTCTTGTAAAAATTGTAATTCGGATTATGATAATGATAGTTTATCAGAATAATATGATATTAATATGTGCAAGTAATTTTTCATCCCTTTAATAAGCAATAAAAGGCAATTCACGCGAAATTTGAGCTTAAAAAATTAAATACAAAAAAAAACTAATTCTAATTATAAATATTAAAACCCCAGGTGCACACCTCCGGGGCTCGAAGTAACTTTGTACAAAGTTTCAAGGCTGTAGGTGCTATGGGGTCTCCTGGACGCAGATCCGCCACATACTTCCTTCCAGAATTTGTTTAAACCCCTTACTTTTATTTACTATAAAGAGAAAATTAACTTTATGAAATCGCTATTTCTTTTTAATTTTACTTTCATTCTGAGGACATAGTTTTAAAAAATAATAGTCGTGGTATTTGTTGACCAATTAAATCCTGAAAGAGAAAAATTATTTTGCACTTTTAATTTCTGTACCTCAGAGCTAGAAGGACGTAAGTCCATAAATGACGATTTTCGGTTTATTAGTGAATTGTATATAAAAATCTATTCCGCATCGAGCCATGTGGACGTAATTTTTAAAAAGAAATCTTTTTCAAATTTTTACCAGGGTTAAACGAGCGCGCGTCCTATCCTTTGCAAGCGCCAGAAAAAAGTTTTCCCTCTCTCCTGTAAAGTTATCATAATGTGACTTACGACCTTCGGGCACTGAGGTACAGATTTAAACGATCAACTTTGCACATTATTTTAAGTACAGGATCTCTACATGTATGAAAGGATTTTAAAAGAAAAAAACAACTGATCGATCAAGAAAAGCAGATTGCAGAATTTTTTTTTCTATCTACGAATACCAACTACTGTGATTTAAGATAGGAGAAGGTTGCCGACAATGAATCACATAACATATTTCAATTTTTTTAGAAAGAAAATCCAACTCAAATTTCACGTTAATTATAGGAACAATTTCTCAGTATATTTCTCTTTCATTAATAACATCCACTTTCATGATAAATATACACAATAAAGAATGAAAATAAAAAATAAATATTTTAGCATGTGGTCCATGCATAGCTACCGGTTGCTATCGATGGACCATCGAGTTTAAATCGATGGATCGCATTCTCAAACTAAAAAATCAATGCGTAACCTACAAATACTCGTATATATAACAGGCGATCAATAAACACTACAGCTAACAATAAGTTGTAAGAAAAGAGATTCATTTTCTAAAATGTTTTTTTTTTCTTTTTGGGTAAGTGAAACATAAAAAATCCCCAGCACTCACACAACACACAGCTGTTGTAATCACACCTCGTTCACCACTTGATATTTTCCCAACCTGTGCAACACCGTTCTTAAGTAATATCTTTGCAACCTCTTTTGAATTGTAAAGAATTTTGTTAAATCCATTTTGAAAATTTTCGTTCAACCCAAGATTGTACTTGCTCTCTAAAATGTCAAAGAACCTATGGAAACATATTACTGCTGAAACCAGAAGCTTAAGTCTCAAACTACCAGAGAATATAGTACTAACAGACTTTTTGTCTTAATTAAATCTGTGGGACAGGTTACTTTTCTCAGCCTCTTGAAAGGTCATGCCCCCAATTTTTCGTAAGTAATTCCAAAAACTGCTTCTCTAGTTTTAAATTAGGGTTCACTCATTATATTCCTATTTCGAAAGGCTTATCTTCTAAATTTGTACTGATTAAGGTAACAAAAATCCAGTTTTTATCTTCTATGCGACTGTTTAAAGTTGCTTTCAGGACTATATTGTCGGCAGACTTCGTTTAGCTCCATACCACCATTTCTATAAGCACGTTATATGCTCTCACTTGTCCTCTTGCCATATTTTACTAATTTTTGCATATTTCTGGAACAGCAAAAGTATTTGAAACTGTATTATTATGTTTTAAATGTTTAATGCATTTTATAAAAAAAATTGAGTTGAAATTATAATAAAGTAAAAGAGTTTTCGTGAATTACTCATAAACATTTTTTCATTATTATAATATTTTTTTAAACAATTGAGCAATTTTCAAAGGTAATTAGGAGAAGTTACAACAATATTTGCGATTTTCCATGAATGAACCACCTTCTCAGGTGGCCCATTCGTGAAAACATGGAGCGGTCCAATGATAGCAACTGCGTAATTTTGAATATTCTTATTGGTGTTACTGCTGGGACGAGTCAGGATGAAACATGAAATATGGGAAATTGTACTTGAAAAGGCCTCTTTCAAGTCAATGTTCATGTTTATTTCATCAGCGATATTGAAAGCATATTATAACTCATTGAAAATTGGAATAATTAGTAAGATAATGGTAGAAATCTTATCTGACCGATAAAAAATATGATGAAATAATTTTAGCTACTTGAAGACTCTGCAGTAGACTCTTTTCAGACAAAGGAAGATACTAAAACTGATTACGCGTCTGCAAAAACTCTGGAATGCGAAATATCTTCGCGGTCTAGTCATGGAACTGGTCCATTCGACGGCAACCTTCCCCTATTTAACTTATTTTGCGTCTTAAAACAAACAAGAAGTTCCGTCCAGAACTAAACGAGCCTACTTTCTCGTATACCAATATCTACTTTTTAGTACCTGATCAATATTCTCAAAAATAGCTAAAATCGTAAATTGTTTCAAACATAGTTTTTTAATATTTTAAGCTGATTTCTAGGAATAAAATATGCCTCACACATCTAAAGAATGAGATGCGTTTAAAAAAAAGTAATAAAAATAAAAATAAATGAACGAACAAATAGAATAGCAGCACTAAAAAAAAGGCAGTCAATACGCTTGGTTTCTAGTAAAAAAAAATCTTTAATCGCTTTCAAAAAGAAAAAAAAATATAAATAATAAGCTCATTAAAATAAATACATCATATCAACAAAAAAAATCATTTGTTTCCCCTGTTGCCAAAAATTGTTTTAAATGAATTAATGTACTTTCAAAAATAAATAAAAACAATAAAATGTCAACTTAAAGAAATAACTTTCATTGTCAAAAAAAAAGGAAGAAAAATCGTCTGCACATATCTTTACGTAGAAACATAAAGAACTCCGAATTTATCCCGCCAAAAACTTATTACATAAATTAAAACTTTAGAGTGAAAAAAAAATCATATTTGGAAAAAATATTTCTCAGTAATAACCATGGCTGCAATACCGGAGTCAATCTCATTTTGGGACAAAAGGTCAGATTCGGGAGCCAATGGCGCCCATATGCAAAATTTTAAGGGGGGGGGGGCTCACATATTTTCCTCGTGGTTTAGCAGGATATTTTCACCATAGAAGTCGATTTCAGTATACTAGGGGGCTATCGCCCCCTGCTCGCTATCGCTCGCCAACCCCCGGAACTGCTTACGCAGTTCCCTGTGGATCGCTTCGCGATCCATGCTCGCTTCGCTCGCTCGCTGTATGCCAATACATTAGCCTAGCTAAAATTTTCCGTAAAAATTAAAGTTGGTAATTGCATTTAGGTCACCATCCATTTAACCAAAAACTTCCTCATATACACAATTAAAAATGTCCCGTTTGGGAGCCACAACTGACACTGCTTCAAAAGATCTTGTTCTTGATAATGCCACATAGAGCTGGCCATGACTAAAAACAGGCTCAGAGAGCACCAAACATATTTTCTCAAACGTTTGTCCTTCTTGTTGTTATTCTGAATCCTTGCCACGTCACGAACAAAAAATGGTTTAACTAAAAACGCGAAAACTCGCCAAGGCTACTTTGCTTGCACAATACTAAAACTACTATAACCCTAAACAAATTTGGCGAAACCTTTCAGCTGAGAATAAAAGGAATAAAGTAAATTCTTTCTCGGTTATTCATTTTGAACTGAACTGTCGTACTGAAGCAGAGAATAGACGACGCTCAAAGCGCCTACGCGTTCAAAACAACATTGCCGATGAACATGATTGTGGAGCAATGTGTGAAGAATGCGAATTTTGTGGTGCTCTTTATTGGCAGAAAGAGCGTAATACTGCAAATAAATATACTAAATGTTGCCATGACGGAAAGGTGCGCATTGTGTGACGCACCTGATCTGTTGAAGGAACTGCTGACTGAAAATTCCCCAGCCGCTAAAAATTATCGGCAGCGAATCAGAGAATACAACTCTGGAAATGGCTCGTCTTAAATTGGATTCAAGAACGGTTTCCTGCCTTCTTTGAGCTTTTCTTTGCTGATTAAGGTTGAAATGGGCCACAGCCCGACTCAAACTCATCTCAAAAAAAAAAAAAGTTCGTTGAGTATTCTGTGATTCAAGATTTCAAAACAACGTAGAAGTTTGTTTACATGATTTATCGGCGAAGTGTTGCCAACAGAGGTTTAGAAATTCACCCCTTCATTTGCCGGCACGTAAGAGAATTATATATATAGATATTATTTATAGTTATTAAAATTTGACATTTTAAATAACTTATTCAATAATGGGGTGGTTTCCTTCAGTCAAAAGTACTTCTTTTAGTCATTGAAATGGATAGAATGAGCAAGAAAAAAAAAAAAAAAAAAAACATGGACCCAAAAAATACTTTTCCTAAAAGTTTTTTTTTCGAATTAATTTTTTAAAATGTCCGATTTTTATACAAAGCGTGGTTTTGATGACGTCACAAATGATGCTTTTTGCCGCATTTTTCTACTACGTTTCCACGTTATGACAATCAAGCAGCGAATTAAAATTGCGCTCTATGCTTGCTATCAACCATATCGTTGCCAATGCACCCCGTGAGTAAAGATTCGAATTACATATTTTGTTCTGTGAATGGCAACATTGAATGGTGTTTCATCATTTATGATGTCACACGACAGAAGTCTAAACAATGAAAGCGCACCGATTTAGGTAATTTTTAAAAATATTAAGCTTAAATAAATTATTCAAAAAATGGTCATATCCTATGTTTTTAAGCATGCTCTTTCAGAAAAAAAATACTTTTAAAATTTTGGAAACGACCCCATTGCCAGAAGAAATGTTTTTACATTTTTGCAAAGAAAAAAGTACTAAAATCAAGGAAGTTCAATTTCAAAAGGAGGCTTGAGCCCCCTTGCCCCTCCCCTTGCATATGGGTGCCCTTGTCTGGAGTCAAAGGTTTTTAATTGGAAGACTCGGAGTTGGAATCGGTCATTTTTCTTTTATGTTCGCAACTCTGCCAATGTTTGTGGAGTCGGACTTATTTCGGACTAAAGGAGTCAGAGTTGAATTTCCAAGAGTCGAAGTCAGTCACATTTTCTCCGTGTATAAATTTTTGCCAAAGCTACGAAGTCAGAATTGAAGTCGGGGAGTCGCAGTCCGTCTAATTTTCGGGCACAGGAGTTGGAGTCAAGTGCCCCAAAACTCTCGGAGTCGGAGTCGGGAGTAGTTTGTCAAGAGCTATTTCCAACAAAAGTTGTTTGCAGTAAATCCGCCTTCAAGTACGGAATCTATATTGACTTTCAGTTCCCCGTGGGCGCTAATGTTGAGGGATTTGAACAGTTCAAAATTGAACGGAAAATCGTTCAAATGTACATGTTCTTCAAAAACTTTTTTCTACAAAGTTTGTTTGAAGCAAATTTGCCTCTAAGTTCGGGATTGCCTTGAATTTCCCCGTAGGCACTAATATTAAGTTTTTTTGAACTGTTCAAAATTGAACGAAAATTCTTCAAATCAAAAAGTGAACTACAGGAATAAGGTGTCCTCGGCAAGATCTTTCGAACAAAAAAAAATATATATTCGAATCAAACTATTCACTCAATAGTTATTAGGGGGTACAGACAGACTGACAAACATTTTTCCTCATCGACTTTCCAATTTTCTATTTTTCGATATTTGTTTGATTATTTTATTTATTTTTGACTTTTTTTTTCGCGATATTTTTAAAATGCTTTAAGCCTTCTTTCATGATTTTTTCTTCTCTCTCTCTGACTTTTACTGGGAAAGTAGGCTAAAAAGGATTAGATGACAGGTATGAAGCATTTGTGCTTGAAACTTGTAGCTATGTTATAAACTGTCATATGAAAACAACATGCGTAAAAATTAATATTTTCGCAAAGGTGGAAAATTTAGAACTTAATAACTCACGAACTATAAGTGAGATGATTACTGATCTTTAACAAACTGCCTGATTTTTAAAAGGCCTTTCTCAAATATATATACATATATTTGAAAAGATGACATTCAAAAGATTAAGAAGCCATCTTTCAGCAATATACATGGATATCACTGCTGCAAGAGATTCAATGGTTTTGAGAAGATGTGTACACAGTAAGGTGGGTCGAAAAGATTGATTTCTATATTTGGAAATCGCGTTACCTCTCAAAAGTTGCAGTTTGGTATCCTCAATTGGGGAAAATTTTAAAAAATATATCTAAGTTGATATCTTTAGTTCGCGCTTTAGCTGAAAATGTGAAAAAACATGTTAAAAATTGAGATTTTCGGAAATATGTTTTTTTTTTTTTTTTACTTTTTCATAATGCAACAGCCATAAATTGTCAGTATGTAGAGTAGTTTGAACATAAAAATATTTTATACCTTTTAAATAAGTTCTTTAATTCGCGCATACGCCTTTGATTAGGTTTCAAATTTCAAGAGATTTTAGCCCAATTTTAAGCATACTATGCGCAAATGAAAGATCTTATGTGAAAGCTCTTTTTAGGTTCAAATTGCGCTATATAGTGACAATTTATTGCTTTGTTGCCCTACAAAAATGTAAAAAAAAAAAACTAATTTTATTATTTAAAAAAAAAATCAGTTTTTAGCATATTTTTCAAACTTTCAACCTTATGCGCGAATTTAAGATGTCAGTTTAGATTTTTTTTTTTTTTTTTACTTTTCCCCCATTGAGGATACTAAAAAAATCGATTATTTTTAACCACCCTAATACACAGCTTTCAGCACATTAGCATTTTTACTTCAACTTTGGATATTCTTACTAGAAGAATAGCATCAACGAATTTTCCAGTAAACATTCGAAACAGAATCTTCAGTGGGAACGAAGTTTATGTAAGACGTTAGTAGTGTGTTTGTTAACAAGACATGACACAAGTTTTCAAAGCAATACTATTTTCCACACTTATCAACGACAATCTATCTCGAAACGTAGTACTTTTGGTTCACCGAGAAAACTCTCGTTTAAATAATTTACTGTGGAAAATCTATGTTGGAGCACCTACTACAGCACCATTTCAAAATTTCGTATTCACGAAATTTTGCAAACGTCATGCTACCTACAATCCCAACCTGGCTTTTGTTAAACATCTGCTGAGCGCACATTTTCAAGTTATTTGTGTTTCAGTATCTGCATATATGCTTATCTATAGTATGTAGTAATAACACTTAACACGCTTAGATTTTATACTCATTTTAGCTGAAAGTTTGGTGCACGTTTTATCTGAAGTAAAAAAAAACTTCAATTTGAATCTTGATTATTTAACTCTTTGCAAAACACTACACTTATTTTCAGCTAAACTGTGAAATATGTTTCCTTTTATTTGAATTTTTGTGCATGCGAATGACCTTGCAGAAATCTTAAAAGGGGCTGTCCAAAAATTATGTCCAACTTTTATTCAACATGACCCCTTTCCCATTTCGTCACTATATCATACTTTACCTTGCCCCCTTCTATCCTTCTGTTACACGTCACGCTATATTACATTTTCCCCCCATAAATTACGTTACGACTATTCCAACTCCATAGTCGTAAAAAACACGTGTTCTGTTGCGCTGTTGTGACACAGAGTTGTTTTTTAACCAATATGTGGGATATTTCTTCGTTCTACTGCCGTCGTGCACAATTCTTATGAAATAGATTTTTTTATTGTGATATCTTCTTGTATTACCGTATAACATTTGCAATATTAAAATTTATGACTTTTTTTTTTCTTTTTTTGTTTGTGACATTTAGTGTCAAAAAAGAAGTATGAAAAGATAGGCTTAAATGTACTTTCTAGTGGGTAAGAAGGTTTGTCTGAAACAGTCCTTATATGACTATAAACAATACGTTGTACAACCAAAGTTTCGGGGGGGGGGGATCAACTTTGAAGTATGTGATTAGGGAGGGGATTAGGGAGTGTGTTAGGAGAGAGGGAGAACAAAGTGTGTGAAGTGTGTGTCACCTAACATTTTTTTAAACAATATGCTAATGAAAAACAGTGTGACATGTAAAAAAGGGGTAAGGGGTTAATGTGAAAAGTGACACTTCGTAACACTTCACGTTAACCCCTTACCCACGGCGGGAGACGGTTAAATGTGTTGAAAAAGGTGTGACATCACTTATGGACAGCCATAAGGATGACTCACCTCACTCACTCCTAACAGTCTTTTCGACTTTCATTAAGAAATCTATAACAGATGTAAAAACACACTACTTTAAGTCATTTAAAGTTACTTTATAGCAAGTTACAAGAAACGTTTCATAAAACTTTTTGCCTAATAGAAGAAAGCACATAATTTCCAAACAAATTATATGTTACTTTCTTTATAGCAGAAATCTTTCTGATTACTAATCAAAAACAATTTTGAGCATTAGTTTGATGCTCATTGAAATCAAAAGTTATTTATGAACAAACATCCCTTTTGAAGAAACATACACTAATATTATTAATAACGCTTTTCTTTTTTTTTTTTTTTTTTTTTTTTTTTTTTGCATCGGAGAACATTTAAATAGAAACCACAAACCGTAAATACCTACGAACAAAAATAAAGAGACCCTCAAGAAATAAAGTTAAAAAATTACATTGCTAATTCTAATATAATTTTCAATTTCATTTGCTATGAATTAATAACGCAGTAAACAGATATACTTCTGCAAATTTATAATTGATATTTGTTCTTGATAACCATCAAAAGACAATTTTAAGTTAAACAAAACTGAGCCATTCACTTAAGATTTGTTGATTATTTATTATTCATATTAGTATTTATGCATTTTATATGCAATTTTTCTCTGACGCACATGAGATGTTTTATCTTGTTTATTTATGCAAAGATTTTCAAATAACTCTTTTATTTGTTTTAATGTAACAAACATAGAAACTAGTAAAGAAGAAAGTTTTTTTTTTTGTATTTGTTAAAAAAAACGGTTTTAAAAGAGAACTGAGGGAATATTTAAACTCATATCCATACGATGCTAAACTATGCGCTAAAATGTAAAAAATATATATACAAGTAAAAAAATTTAAACTACTTTACTGTATTTTCAGACATTTCCTTCAAATTGTCTTTTCTTATTTTAACTTTGAAGATACCATTTTTTTCACAATTAGGGGTTAAAATGTTTAAAGTATTTAAAATGCTTTATTTTATACTTTAAAACAATACATACATGTAAAAATTTGTTTTTACATGTATGTATTGTTACACTGTAAAAAATATAAAAAAGTTTCTGGAAAATAATGGACAGTTAATGTGCCTAATTTCTGCCAGTCACATAGCTGCCAAAAAAAACTAACGTTTCTCGCTAAAAATCAGTAAACTTCCTGAAGTTAACCTGGAATATTTCCCAAGAATTCCGAATCCTTCCTATAAAAGCCAATAACATTTTTTTGTAATAAATCAAAAACCTTTCGAGAAGATTTACACATGCTTACAGTAATAACTTAGCCGCTTTCCGATTTTTAGCAACTGTATCCAAAGCTAAAACAGAACTGCAAACAAATAGCAACACCTTAATTGCATGAAATCCTCGCAAAGCTACACTTTCCAGAGACTATTTGGAGCTCATTTTATCTGATAGTACCTTTAGAGGGTTAAAGACGAAGGATTTAAAACTAACACTGTGTATATTTTGACACAGGTAGTTTAAAATACTTTTCACAACAGTAGGAAATCTGTATTCATACAACTTGTAGTTATTCAGGAATAAGTTTCGCAAAAACACTTCATTTTCACAGGAAACAGGGGAAAACCCATGAAATCATGGAACGCTGCCCAAAGCTAATCAGTGACGTTTCAAAATTTTCTTACAGAGCAGACCTCTTTAAGAAATTTTCCCAATCATCCACTTTCATATGAAACATATGGAGTCTTTCTGTAAGGAGGCATTCAAAGCAGTTTAAACGTGGAACAGGCCGTTTTTAAACCACCGAGGTTTAAAAACGGGCAATTTCAAAAATAAACCTTCGCAAAAGTTACTCTGCTTGTTCGTCGACTTTTTGTTAGTATTAGATAATTTGAAGTCTAGATATGTCTAAATAATGTGTGACGTTTAAGAATTTCTCTGCAGAGTAGTGTGAAAAATTCTCCAAACACTAAATAACTTTTTGGTTTCATTCTTTTTAAATTTTATTTTCTTATTTTTTAAGTGTTAGCTATAAGAAATAACAGTCGATTCCGGTTAATAGGACCACATTGGGACGGGACCATTTTGGTTCTAATAACCGGCTGTCTTATTAAGCAAACAAGACCTGAGTAGATTAACCGGACATGCTATACACAAACTATTTAAGTGCTGTTATGTTTATTGTGAGCCCCATATGTATGGTGAGCATACAAAAAAGAAAATTTGCTATTTACGAAATTGTTTCATTAAAAAATAAATTAAAATAGAGCGAACAATCTTTTTACGCTGGTTTAACAGCGTATTCAGACCGATAGGGTTAAAACCTTACCGGATTATTCCTTCCAGTCAGTATCGATTCAATTCAATTACCAAAAGTAACAAAAAGGGAAAGATTAAAAAAATAAGTGCTGAAAAGTATTAATCGGTCATCAAAAATTCCAATGAAACGTAAATTACATATTTTACAACGAAACATTTTAAGAGCTAGCTAACAGAAATTAAGAAATTTTGCCGCTGGAACATTTTTTTTATGTCCACGTATTACACTATAATAACGAACAAAAAATAGTATGGAATGATAAGGAAAGGGTAATAAAAATAAAATAAATACAAACAGTTTAACATTTACATTAAAAAACTATCTGATCAACTAATCCCTTAACACTCGATACTAGGTACAGGATAATTTGTCTAAACTTTACGGAAGTATAAAGACTGTAACATTAGTTATAATACTAAAAACTAAGATGTTTAATATTTGAAAAAAAAAAAAAGAAAAAGATTTCATGCGGTTTTTATAATTTGTGACCATGTGAGTTTTTTTTCGGGACGTATATTTCGTTTCCCAAACGGGTATTGGTAAAGTCCTAAACCTAAAACCCGTGGCGCACACAGAAATTTTTCAAGGCGGAGGGGGGGGGGGCTCTAGGACTGAAGATCCGCCGTTCTCATTTTATACTTCAACATGCAGCCAAACGTATTCTTTTGATTTTATTGATTGTTACGAACAAAAACATGAAAAACATATTGAATAATGTTTCACCATTAGTTATTAAAATTAATTTATTAATACTAAATACTTAATTAAACTACCAAAAAGCACAAGAATGAATGCGTTTACTCTTCTAGTAATAATCTATATATATAAAAATGGATGTATGTTTGTGTGTGTGCGGGTATGTGTGTATGTTTCTTATACAAATCCACAGTTTTCATCGGATTTCTTCCAAATTTGGCACAAAGGTAAATTGTTGCTCAGGAATTCATATAGGCGGGTTTTCGGAATTTTAAAAAGACCCAAAGAGGTCTAACTTCACATTTTGAGTCATAAAAGTGCTCTTTTCTGCACGGAAGAATTTTTGTATAGTTATGAATTTAATCTAAATGGAAAGCCCGTAAAAAACTGCCCTTTATGAAGTTTCTTCAAAAATTAACTTTAATCGTTAAATTTGTGAACCTTGGTTCAAAGCAAATGAAAACAGTTATCAACATATAACCACCAAGAGCTATTTTAAATGCAATCAATACAAAACGTATCCTGAATGATGGCCGTCAATGCCGTTTAGCAATGAGCGTTAAAGCATTGGCGAGAAAGCCATAGAAATACGAAATGATGCTGTACATCGTTTCTTAAACTGAGACCTACGAAGCCCCAGGGTCCATTGGTGCTACTTAATTTGAATGCTACCGTTGGATTACAATTTTTAAATATTGTTTAATTATAAAATCCACAAAAGGAAGGTTGCGTGTAATTTTTCATCAGTGTTTTTCCCGTTAATAGCGGAGAAAATAAACATGAGTAAGGTAATAATATTGCAATCAATATTGATGTACAATCTTCGACTGTTTCAGCATTAGACTACTCTTATTAAAACGACATCTATTTATCCTTGCAACGGAAATTTAATTTAATGCTCTATGATCCTTATGAAACCAATTTGCAAAGTATAAATTTTCTTTATACTATTCCTTCATTTTCGTCGAATCTTTAAGTAATTCGGTTCAACTCTAACCGATAGCCTAATTCGGTTTAATTGAAGTCGCTCCAGGCTGTCAAAGAGCAGGGGTAAAGGTACTAATGAAGAAAATACATTGCAAAATAATCATAGTAATGCAAAATAGCATATTCGGAATTTATCTTTCAAATGGGAAGGATGTGGTCAGGTCTTTCGCTACATGTATCTATATATATAAAAATGGATGTATGTTTGTATATGTGTATGTGTGTGTGTTTCTTATACAAATCCACAGTTTTAGTCGAATTTCTTCCAAATTTGGCACAGAGGTAAATTATTGTTCAAGAATTCATATAGGCTGGCTTTTGGAATTTAAAAAACATCCAAAGAGGTTTAAGTTTATATTTTAATCATGAAAGGGCTGTTTTCGACATAACGAATTTTCATATTGTTATGAGTTTGGCCTGAATGAAAAGCATGTAAAAGATGCCCTAAATGAAGTCTCTCCAAGGATTAACTGCAATTGTTAAGTTTGTGATCCTTGGTTCAAAGCAAATGAAAATGCTTAGCAACATATAACCACCAGGAGATATTTTAAATGCAATCAATACAAAAAGTTTACTTAACAGGGGCCGTTTAGTCGATTAGCGAAGAATGTTTGGCTAGAAAGCCGAACGGAAAGAAATGCTGCGGTAAAGCGTTTTTTGAATAGCATCCTGCAAAGCAGGAATGCATTGTGGTGTCCGACGGTTCTACTTGCTTTGATAATTCCAAGCAGTAATGGTAGAACGAAATTATAGATTGGCATTTTCCACATGAACAGCTCAGAAAATACCGAAATTATTTCGGTATCAATAATTCATTCATTCATTATCCATGTACAAGCTTCAACAATTTAATGTTCGATGTTCCTTAAAACCAATATGCATATGTTATTTATACTATTCCATGATTTACGTCGGATCTTTACATAATTTGGTTCAATTAAGTTTAATCGCTGATGGCTAACAAAGAACAGGGGTAAAAAATACTAATTTCTCAAATAAATTGCAAAATAATCATATTTGTGCGTAGTAGCGTATCTGGAATTGGTTTTTCAAGGGGGAGGGGGGATGGCCATGACGTTTCTTACATGCACATAAACTACCGTACTAGGATTGCCAATGTATGTTAAAACTGAAGGTTGTGCACCTTTTTTATCCGCATAACCACACGGAAATATAATTTGGCAGAATTCATACAATTTGGGAGGGTTGGAGTTTTAAGTTTGGAAAAAATGCAAATAAATATTAATTTAAAGTGTTTTAAACTGCAAAAATTGCTACGTTTTTTATATAATCAAATTTCTTCATTTGAAATTTTATATTACCTTAACGATCGAGTAATAATACACCTGATGAAGCATCTTCTCCAACTAGCAATAATTTTAGATCTGTTAGCGAGTATGATGCACTTTTGACACAGAGATTACTATTGAAAAATTATGATGAAATATTGCGCCACAATATGAAGTTTTTTCTTCATCGTGAAATAAGCTGAACAAAGCTACATTCCTAAATTACAAAGCTCAATTCAATAACTGCTATTGTAAACAATCGAACAATTTTGGAAGTTTGTAGCTACCACTAAGCATTTCAACCGTCATTGAAGAGGTGCTGTGAGATATGAATGAAAAGTTATCACTGAAATAGCTTAAATTCTCTTTAACAGTATACGGATAAAGTAAAACACTTTGTATCTCACGTGTAACCACAATGGTTCTTTTTTAAACTTCAAGAGATTGCAATCTTCAGAGAGACTTGCGTTTTCTATAATGAACAACAAGTCATAAGAGAAGTCGATTAAGTCCTGTAAATGCATTTGAGATCGAACTATTTTGTATATAGATAGCTTTATGTTACTTGCTCGGTTGGTTTCACTCACAAATGCAATACTTCTTGCTGCTGGGAGGGGGACTAAGAACAATATTTAGAAGAAAGTTTTGAGTTAAATTTATGGATAAGAAAAATTTGAATCATTTAACTTTTAAATTTTTAGACTACGTTTCAAAACGGGAAATACATTTCGTTTGCTTTTAAGCTGTGGGTAAGTTAAATAAAATATGCAACAAGCATCTGTAAAATATAAACAAAAGATTTGTCCATGTTTACTAGAAACAAGACGTTTTTTTTTTCTAATTTCATGGTCTGCAAACAATTGTAAAAAAATCTAACACGAATAGTGACCAAAATGCGTACGTCTACTTTATCTATAACGCAGTTTAATTAACGGTTTTTAAATAGTTCGTTCAATAAGTTTACGTCCACCTACTTCCCTTTTTATTGTTTTACATTACTTAAAATAATAACTGTAATGTGGTCAGTGGACCCATTCCCACTTCTCACGATCACTGTCTCTCTATAAATTAAAATTTTGGTGTTCTCTAAGGAATACTCTATCTAAAGCAACGAAACTTAAATACGTGCTCTCTCTACCTGCATCAGTGTGAGATATCATGTATAACATTTACGGCAAGTATTAGGTTTTAAAAATTTGAACTAGAACTTAAATCTTGACAAATTTCAAATCGTTACAATGCATTAATATTACTGTATAACTATCATTTTGACTTATGAAAATACGTCAATATAAGAAAATAAAATGTAGCTGACGTGCGTCTTTTTAGGCAAGTTACACTTATCCAATTTTACTGTATGACATGGCACTAAATCACCATGGAAAGAGCGAGCAGACACATTTTGTAAAGTTTTTTATAGTAAACAAACCTTTTCTACGAAATGTGCTTGCCTGAAAACATACAAAATAACCTATCACTCTTCACCTTCATTCGAAAAATACCGCCAAAAAATCCGTAAAACGGATTGTTATCGTCTATTAACAACACAGATTGAAATCTTTATTTTCTCTACGGTGGACTATCTGTTTAGCTTTTGGACATTGAGAATGATTTTAAATTAATCTGAAAATATTCTGTGTTCAAGAAGACTATTTTGTATATATTTGTGCCTGATAATAGGGATTGACTTTTTTTTTGGGGGGGGGGGGGGTAAGCTCACGACTCTTTCTAAGGAAACATTCAATGATTTATTTCCAAATAAAACATATATGAAAAGTACTGTTGCATATTTTTAAGTCTTGGGGAAAGCAAAACCTACAAAGGCGGCACAACGCTTCTCTTTCGAAGCATCACGTAAAAGGTTGTCCCACAAGATGTGCAAAAGACAATCATTTGTCTTTGCCCATTAAGACAATTTATGTACCGCCCGTCTGATTCAACCTCAGACAACGTACCAGTGGACACTACAGAGCCCAAACAATATTCCTCATACTTTTTTGCTTTAATGTAATGTTACTTTTTCGGCAAATGCTTGATATTTTCTGTTATTTAAAGTATTTTGAAAATTTGAGCTTAGAAAGCGGTGTGAATGTAATTTTTTACGCTCATTTAGATAGAATTCATTCATTTGATTATCCAAAGGATATGTTGCATTGAAAAGCACCCGGGCAACGCCGGGTATTAAGCTAGTTAGAAATAAAAACGAGATGCAAAATCATCATTGTAGAACAATAAATGTTTACATCTTGAATTTACAGGGGAGGAAAGAGAAAATACATTTTATTTTTTCATTTATTAAATCTGAAATTACCACCTTTACATCCAAAAGCTCACTATTTCGCATTGAAAAAGGAGTTCCTTGAAACCCCGAAACACGCGTCTACTGTAATCTGTATATTTGTGTTATTACAAAACATTAGTTATTTCCGGCTCTCCTCTGATATGCCCCCCTCTTGGCGAGATTTTAATTTTTCGCTCGATACGAAAATCGCCAATAAGGCGATAACTTGGCAACCCTGGTTTTGCAACTTGAACTCTGGAAAGTAGTTTCTCGAAGTCTGTCTTTTTGCACGTGTCTGTGTGGTAGGAGGTAGGTGCTCATATGTTCCGCTCTTAGGGAGATTTTAAGTTGAATACTCTAAAATAAAGTTTCAATTCAAACTTTATTTTAGAGTATTCTCTTTCTTGTTGTTTTTTAATGTTAATTTAGTTGAATTTTCTATTTTAATTATGAGTTCGGTTTGTGATGTTGTCCAAATGTATCAATTGAAATTTTTGAATGAATCTTCTTTTTCTTTTTCGTCAGGTCGTCCAACGTTTGGACGTACCGGAGTCCTAAATAGATTTTTTATATTTAAACTAATTGAAAATAAAGAGGTTTTTTTAGAATTTTTAAGGGAAATTGGTTTACTTAAGAATGAAATGTTATGTTCTAGATGTAATTCTGTTATGAAAATTAAAAATACTAAAAAATGTTCAGATGGGTTAATTTTTTTTTGTAGAAAGGTTATTGGGGGTGTTGTTTGTGGAAAAGAAGCAACGATCAGGAGTGGGTCATGGTTTAGTTCTAGCAAGTTGAAAATAGAGGAGATTTTTTTGATAACATATGAGATTTTAATTGGGACCAAAACTGCTGATATTGAAAGTCAATATTTTTTTTCATCACAAACTTTAGCCGATTGGCGAAATTATATTAATGAAGAAATATTAAATTACATTGAATTAAAATCCGAACAAATAGGGGGGGTTGGGAAAGTTATTGAAGTTGATGAATCTAAATTTGGGAAAAGAAAATATAATCGGGGACATGCAGTTGAGGGACAATGGGTTTTTGGGGGGGTTGAACGGGGTTCGGGGAAAACTTTTTTGATTGCTGTTGGGGATAGGGGTAGGGAAACTCTATTTTTGGCAATTAAGCAGTGGATACTACCAGGCACGACGGTGCACTCCGATTGTTGGAGGGCATATGATACATTGGGGGAGGAGGGGTATGAGCATTTAACAGTCAACCATAAACTTAATTTTGTAGATCCAGAAACTAAATGTCACACTAACACAATTGAATCCACATGGAGAGACGTTAAAAGTACTCTACCAACATATAATAGATTAGGGGATTTTAAATTTTATTTAGCTTATTATTTATACAAAAAAAATTGTGAATACAAAAATGAGGATATGTTTGTAAAGTTTTTGGAAATAATTCGCGAAATTAATTGGGTGGAGTACAAAATACAAGTAAAATAAGGTTGTTTTTTTTTTGGAATTTTTTTTGTCAAAACAAACATAATTTAAATATTTTTGTAAAGTAATGATAATAAAAAATGGGATAATTTCCCTAAGAGCGGAACATATGTGCACTGCCTCACGTGAGGAAGTAGAGGAAAAGTAAAAAAGGTAAGTGAACATATTTTGAATTATTGTGTTTTTAGTGTGTTTCTGGTAGTTTGTATTTTGGTCTGGTTGGCATTTTTGTAGCACAAAAATGGTGTTAATTTCACATAAAATCTGTGACTTTATTGTATACTGAACGGAGGAGATCTGTGACTTATATCCGACTGTGATGTATATTAAAAGTCTGAGGGATAACGGACCGAGCGGCAGCGAGGTCCTGGCGAGCCCGAGGTCTCATAGTACTTTCGTAATGAGACCGAGGCTGAGACCGAGGGCTCGTATCCCGGAGAAACAACGGAAAAAAATTAATGCATTAATTTCATTAAATAATTAATGACATAATTTGAATTTTTCCTGTTGGCGCTAAAAAAGCATCGCTAAGAACGATGTATGACATATGACGTCATACATAGTTTTCTTGGCGACGCTTTTTTGGCGCCAACAGGAAAAAGTCGCCAAGAGGGGGGTATATCAGATTTGTTCCGTTATTTCCTGTTACTTCTCGGCATAAAAGTATTTATTTATTTATTGTTGTTACCTTTGCCTGTAATTATTTTATGTACTACATAAATGGGAAAGAAAGGTCAATCAAAAAAAAAAAACCTCGAGGGCAATGAAGGAATTCGGACCCTCTGAGCCCTCTCCTTGTCTGCGCCACTGCTAAAAAACAACATGAACGATAAATTACTGTGTAAAAGCTATGATTAAAAGTGTTCTTTCTTTGTCTCCGTTTCAAAACATAAAAAATTCGAGTAAGATTTCATAGTAATCGGCTTCCATTTACAGAAATATTTTTTCACAATTACTCAACGAAACCAAGAACAGCTCGTATTAAGGGCGCCCATATAGGTGGGTAATGGGGCCTGAGTTCCCCCTCCCCCTTCGAAATTAGAATTTCCTTGCTTTTAGTACTTTTTTCTTTACAAAAATGTAAAAACATTTTTCCCCAGCCATTAATGCATAGGTTATTAAAAATGTCAAATTTTAAAAACTCTAATCTGTCCTGAAATCGATTCCCATTGGGAAAATATCCTGCTAAACCATGGGGAAAATATCTGAGCCCCCCTTACAATTTTGCATATCTGCGCCCATGGCTCGTATGGTTGAAGGTTGTAAATGCCCAAATGCTTTGTCGAGTAAGTGCCGATGCTTTGCAATCGAAATACATCCAACAGCTTAAAAATTTAATTTAGCACAAAATGTTTTTAAAAATTATTTTAATTTGTTATTTTTTTAAACCGTTGATTCAACTCTTGAGTCAAATTAAGCTGGTTAAAAATTACTTTTCCCATCTGCATACATAGTTCATTCACAACTCTGTATTTTGTAGAAAATTGTTTAAAAATTCTTGGAAAAGGAATAAAATTAATTTTTATTTCTTTATGGAAGTTTTACAGATTTATATAAAAATTTTGCATGCGTATTTGTAATATGGAAGATAATGAACGTTTATTAGTGAGATCAACTATTGAACAAACATCATATTTAGTAGAATAATAAAAACTCGTCATAAGACGTAAGTTTTAATTAAAAGTACCCGTTTTTACTTATTTATTTATTATATTATTTAGTTTACTTTCTTCAGTTAATTTATTTGAGACTCAGTCAATATCGAATTAAATGACAGAACTCTTTTGATGAAAAAACTGAAACTGATTTATCAACCAACACGAAATTAAAAATCAAAAGTTTTCATTAAAAACTTTGAAACATATTAAATATTCTTCAAAATGGATTTTTTATGCTTCAGATGTGTGATTACATACATTATTGCCGATTTAAATTCATAGAACAAACTGTGCAATCTATCATAAAAAACTAAAATTTTTTGGCGAATCATACCAACGTAAAAACGGAGTATGAGGTTTAAAAAAAATTCCTTCTTCAAACCTTTATCTAAGTAAAACGACAGTGGCGTTTTAATTGTATTTTTTTCTTACGAAAGCTTATAAAACGTTACTTACCGCTAAGTTGAAGCTGCAAAAATTCTTTAGAACGAATACGAACACCTACGAAAGCTAGCGAAGACAACAAACAAGTTAGCGGTTACAGATAAATCTCTTATCGCTCCAAATGTAAAAGAAATAGTTTGCACCAAGGTTGCCTTTTTTGCATTGGTGATCAAATAATATCTAAAGCAGTACGAACTTGAACTGGAACTGATGTGATATACCCCACCCTTGGCGACTTTTTCCTGTTGGCGCCAAGAAAGCGTCGCCAAGAAAACGATGTATAAAGACATATGTCATACATCGTTCTTAGCGATGCTTTTTTAGCGCCAACAGGAAAAAATCAGATAAAAAAACATGATCAAAGCACTTCAGAACACAATATATATAAAAACAACATAAAAGCACAACAAAAAACATCACGAATATATGCTTCAAAAATGTACAGGGCCGGGGTTTTTTGTAAACATATTAAAATACAATGAAATAAATTATTGTATTAATTACAAGTCGAAATTAATGCATTAATTTTTTTTTCATCATTTCTCCGGGATACGAGCCCTCGGTCTCATAGTACTTTCGTAATGAGACCTCGGCTCGCCGGCCCTGCCTCAGTCTCATTACGAAAGTACTATGAGACCTCTGGATCGCCAGGACCTCGCTCCGCTCGGTCCGTTATCCCTCCGACTGTTAATATACATTACAGTCGGAGTATGGTCACAGTTATGTATATTTTCATGGAGACACCCAAGGGTGGCTCCTTCCGTTCAGTGTACAATAATGACACAGTTTTAAATGTGAAATATGCACCATTATTGTGCAGATTTATTAATAAAATTCAGCATTTTTAAGAGTACAACCGAAAGAACTTTCAATTGTTAACATAAAATTCAGTACCTAAAGGAGGCACGTTAATAGAATGTCTAAATAATTCGTGGCATCGATAAGAATTAACTTTTAGAACAAAATAACCGTACTATTTCTGTAAAATTAATTTACATACAGTAAAAATAAAGTTAAAAACTACAAGAACCCTTCAAGGATTTGTAAAAACAAAGAATTTTGGAAGTGAGAGGTTTTTTTTGAATTCTAAAATAAAGAACTTACCTTTTTATATGGTATAAATATTCACACTCAGTCTAAAACAATACATCATATGACAATGGCACGTTACAGATACACACCACGTTGGAGTTAACTTTTAATTAACCTTCAAGTTTGAAGAAACTGGCATTTTCTAATGTTTTTACTTCAAAACACAACTACTGAATCTAAACTAACACAAAATAAGCATTTCTGTAAGGTATATTGCACAAAACAACACGTATCTCTCCTGCGTAAAACCAAGTAAAGAACTCAAGTAAACAAGTTCGAACAAGTTTGCCTTCGCGTTGCGAACCACAGGTTAGTTTCACCAGGGATGCCATGCTTAAAAATTTATCGCCTCATTGGCGAGAAAAATATTTCAATTTTGTGCAAAAAATCGGATGTCGCCAAATGGGGGGGGGGGGGTATATCACATCTGTACCCTTGAACTTTTGACTGTCTAAACATAAGTACACAACATAAACAGAATTATTAGGACGCTTTCAAAAATTCATGCTTTTACAAATTTTTGATGAAACAAGAGACGAATTATTCGATTAGTTTTTTACGTACAAGGTATGCGCCAGCTGTCATTTTTCTATAAAAATTAAATCACGCATTCATTTAGACAACCAGCAAAAAATTAAAGAAACAAAAAGAAAAGGTTATTTATCATCACCTAACTTTAAATAGCTGGGAATAAGCTAATAACACTCAGAGTTTTCCGTTCTGACTTGCTAAACTTTCAGAAAACTTGACAGCACACAAAAGAATTGTGTAATAATTAAATTTGAAATAAAAATATTGAAACGTAAACGAAATATGAGCGTTCAAATCAATTAATTTTTAACTGCGTAAGCGCGAAAATTAACAACTTATAATTTTGTAAGTTTCACACCCACGTAGATCTGGAAGCTCATAAAATATACCTACTAAATATCTTAAAATTATAAACGTATCGGAAATCTAATGAGTTGAATATCAATTATTTTAAAACAGGCGAAGAATCGTAAGGAATCGTTGGGGACATAAGCTTGGAATCGTTTAGCGTTTGTCCGGTAACCGAGACCAATAAAATACAGTTTATTTCCCTGCCGATATTTTCTAAATTTTTAAGTTATTCGACTAAAATTTTCTTATCAGTTTCCGAATACACTTCAGTGTGAAATTATGAAAAATATAAGTTATCATCTTTTGCGCATGCGTAGTTAAAATTCATTGCTTTATAGTTCTTATTTCCTCGAATTTCCAATATATTTATTTCCAATTTTGGTATCATACTTCTCTTTTACGCTATCATGTTTTCTGAAAGTTTGGTAAGCCAGGAAAACTTTGCGTATAACACATAAGCCAAAAACCGACGATCGTAAGTGGTATTTTTACAAGAAATGCTTAAGTTTTCGTGATAAGTGATATTATTACGAAAATCTGTAAAATAATTGTAAATTGTATGTAAATGTATTTCAGAAATTTATAGCTTACTAGAAAAAATCTCCCGTCAAGGTATAACGGGGGAAAAAATTGCTTTACATTTGAACGAAGTCATTGTCTGTTTGGTGATAGTTTGATAGTTGAAATTTTAACCCTGACTTCAGTGAATGAACCCTAAACTCTAGTAGATATCGTTCATTGTGGACCATTTTTACGTTTCTTCATTCTTCTAAAATGAGTCTTACCAGTAAAACAGTTAAGTTATCGGATCAGTTCAGCCCTGTAAAAATAAAGCATTTCCCAAACATTATCAAAACACATTGTCAAATTATCATGCCGTGGAACAAGTTTATATTGATATTACCGAAAAATATTATAGAATTATCATGTCGTGGCGTGAGTTTCATTGTTGATGACGTCTGATGACAAGAGAATAAACTAACCCCCTGATGAGGCCGCAGGGTATTTTGGAATTGTTTCAGTTTTTCGTTCTTTTAAAAGAATTTTTCTTTCTTGTTCAATCCATTCTAATGTAGTTTAATTATTGTTCTATTTTCTTTATATAAATCTTGTAGCTTTAATATTGTTCTATTTTCTTTAGATAAAACTTGTATTTTTCGTTTGTAAAAGGTTCAATGTTCTTATTTCTTGTCATGCTGAAATTCTAGACTTTCAGTACCCCTATTGCTAATTTTGTGAGATGTCGGGGGACTAGTGCTGCTTTTTAGGCAATTTTGCCAGCAGCACTCACGAAACATCTCATGGTTTTTCCCTACCCTTGGGGGGAATCCCCCTGATGAGGCCCCAGGGTATTTTGGGATTTTTTTCATTTTTTTCGTTCTTTTAAAAGAATTTTTCTTTCTTGTTCAATCCTTATATTGCTATCAAATGTGTTGTCTACCAGTAGCATATTGAACTGAGTAGTGAAGTTTATTTTGGTTGACTTGTCCAGATTATAAATACAGTATATGATATATATATATATATATATATATATATATATATATATATATATATATATATATATATATATATATATATGCGTGTGTGTGTGTGTGAAAAAGTAATTTCTGCATGAAACGTTCAATTTAAAATTTTCACACAAAATCATTTCTTCAATCAAAATAATTGTTTTTAAGAAAATTAGGGAATATTTGCATATCAAACAGCAATTATGCGAAGAATTTCCCATAAAGCGTTATTGTCTTTTCTTCTTTCTTTCAAACTTAACTCAAAAGTTATTTAGCAATATTCATTATACGAGTTTCTTGAAACAAATAAACAAATTCTTAAATTCTGTTGAAGTTAACAAAACTTCCCACAATCCCCATTTCATTTCCATTACAATATTTTTTTTTTCCATCCCCAGTCTCATTTCTTTCTCCAAAAGTATCCTTAAAACTTTTGAATTGATGCAGCCAGAATGGATTTTCTTTTCCTTCTTCCGAAGAATTCGTAATCAAATTAGAGGGGTTGGGTTTTTGATCTCCCATTCAATCAGTACTTAAGTAGCTCTTAATTTACTCAAGATTGTTGCAGTCTTTTATCTTTGTTTCCAGTCAATTAATCAGGGGAAACAGAAAGAATTTTCCTTAGAAATAAGTCTAAATGGGATGCTGGAAGAAATTTTATTTCAATAAACACTTTCACGGCTCAGTTTTCTTTGCAGAAATAAAGTATTTTTGCAATAAATGAGCGCCATTTCAGTATTTAAGTAATCAGAACATTAGTTTATTTATGAACATAATATTTTTTAAATATTTATTTATTTCTCACTTTTACAACGGATATTTTTTCGTATTGATATCTTTGAGGAGCCGCAATCCGGTTGACTTCGATCTACGACTTAATATTGACTAACTTTTAGACCCTGAGTCCAAAAATTATCTCAGTTTTAGTCTAATACCACATCAGATTTTAGAGCTACATAGGATTCAAAGCGAGCAAATTCCAAAATAAAAGACAAAAGACAGTATTTTTTTTCGTAAGCAACAACTGCATATATTGTATACATAGTACAAAATTATTACTTTCATGTGTTACTGATGAACGTGTAATTATTGTACAGGGTGTTTCTGAATGAACATCGGGGATTTGAACGCTTTGTAGTATATAATACGTAAAACCTTAAAATTATAATTAATACATGAAATGAAAGTGCAACTCAAACATTTAGGCGTACAAGCTCACAAGTGCTCAATCTGAGCACCTTTCGTCCCACGACACACGTCAAATCGATAGCACATTTTCCCCGAAACGTTTTTTAGTGTTTGTAGTGTAATTGTTGTAACAGTTGTCTTAATCCTGTTTCTTAGGTCAGGTAGGTCGGCTGACATTGAAGGAACATACACGAAATTCCTTATGAACCCCCGCGCAGGTAGAAATCACACGGCGTGAGATCTGGTGAGCTTGCTTCACATGGCTGCGACGCTGACCAGATCTCGCGAGGATTTCATGTGGTCTCATACAACTTCTACCTGTAGAGGTTCATAAAAAAATTGCTTCCGTGTTCCTCCCCTACAAGCTGAGCTTTCCAACCTAAGAAACAGAATTGTGGCTGCTTTGCAACAGTTCACGACAAACACTAAACAACGTTTGACAACAACTAGGCTATCGAATATTTTTGAATGGTGTGACTAATAAGGAAGTGTCGTTCGTGAATGAAAGGGTCAAAAATACCGAATAAAATAATAGCAATGGGGTTGTTTCCTTCAGTCAAAAGTACTACTTTTAGTCACTGAAATTGTTAGAATGAGTAAAAAAGATAACATGGACCCAGAAAATACTTTCATTTTCCCAACAGTGAGTTTTTAATAAATTTTTTAAAATGTCCGATTTTGAAAACAAGGCGTGATCTTTATGACGTCACAAATGATGCAATTTGGCGCATATTTCTACCACGTTTCCACGTTATGATAATCAAGAAGCGAATTAAATATCGCGCTCTACACTTGCTATTAACCATACCGTTGCCAATACACGTGAGTGAAGAAGCGAATTAAATATTTTGCTCTGTGAATGGCAACACTGAATGGCATTTCATCATTTGTGATGTCACACGACAGAAACGTAAACAATGAAAGCGCACCGATTTAAGTAATTTTTTGAAAATATTAAACTTGAACAAATTATTTAAAAAATGGTCATATCCTATGTTTCTAAGCATGCTCTTTAAGAAAAAAATACTTTTAAAATTTTGGAAATGACCCCCATTATCCAGAAAATGAACGAACGGTGCAGAACGACCTGCAAAAAATTGATTGACCGTTCTTTCGAATGATGATATTTATTTTATCTAGTTCTCTCTGTCTCTTTTTATTTCTTAATTTTTTTTTTATTTAATGAAATTAAAAGATGTCTTTTAATATTACTTTCATTTTACACATTCAAAAAATAAAAAAACCTTATTTTTCGGCGAGGTTTTTATTTATTTATTTATATATATTTTTAAAGATCAATTTTTAAATTTTTTGACATCATGAGAATTTTTTTTTATTAAATAAAAATTTAAATACTTAATTTTGTAGCATGCCGGAATTGAACCCGCTACTTTTGGAATCACATTTCTTACCACTTGATTACCGAGAAATAACTTGCAAAATAAGCTATAAAACTATAACCAAGGCCTACGGAGTCAAAATCGTAGGATCGGAGTCGGATTAATTTTGGGGTGCAGGAATCGAAGTCGAAGACCCTAAAATTCTAAGAGCTGGAGTCGAGAGTGGGTCATTTTTCCTCTGTACTGCCCTGGTAAAAATATTTGCGATTTGAATTCCTTTCATTTTTGTTCAGTCATACTTATCTCCGCCTTGCGTCAATGTTACAAGATATGGTATTTTGGTTTTTTCTAAAAACATGTTTCTATTTTTTCAAGGCAAAAATTGTGAATAAATTTAGAATTTGTATAATTATTATCTTTCTTTCTTTTTTTTTTTTTTTTGCCAAAAAGGATCTTTTTGCTGTCGTTGATGCTGAAAAAGTTTTAATTGTTCAAAATATACCCTTGAAATAGCTAAATCAAAAACAAAAAATCTTCATCGAGAGATTTTTCCAACAAAGCTCGTTTGAAGAAAATTCGCCTGTGAGCTCGTAATCTATATTTGCCTTAAATTTCCACGTAGGTACTAATGTTAAAAGTTTTTCGAACTGCACAAAATTGAACCAAATATTGTTCAAATCAAAAAGTAAAATTTGGGAACGAGGTGTCCTCGTCGAGATCAACAGAAAATTGTTTGCTCAAATCGGTCTGTTCTCTCAAAAATTATTGGGTTAGAAGGGAAGAGCAGACAGACAGACAGATCGAATGACAAAAATTTTACCCATCGCAAAACCCTACTTTCTATTTTGATGTTCCGATATTTTTTAAATTACTTCATTTGTTTTTGACTCTTTTTTTTTTTTTTTTTTGTTTTTAGCGACATTTTTAGATGCATTACGTGTTCTTTTATGATTTTTTTTTCTTTCTTTCGCTTTTATGGTAAAATAGGCTAAAAGTTGAAAATTACAGCAACACTAAGTAATACAATGTTGAGAGGAAGAAATATTAATTTCACAATTGGAATAGTCAACGCATGTTTGAATATTTTGAAAACATAGGAAAATATTTTACCTGTTCACATAAACAGAAAACATTTTCAAATGTTTTCCAGAAGAAAAGAAAAGCTTTGAAACTTTCCCGTCTCAAATCGAAAACCTTTTTAGAAAGTAAGGCAACAACATTTGTTACAAAAGAAGGTTGATGACATTTAGAGGACTTCTACGTGAAGAGATAAATCAACTAGCTGCTTATGTAAAACGGTTTTTGAAGTTTCGAAAAAAAAAAAAAGGCTCGGGGAAAAGTGTATAACTTTATGAAGTTTGATACCTAGTTTAATATCACTAAATAATTTATTTTCCTTAATTCAAAATATCATTTAAAAGTAAAGTTTAGCTGCTAGAAGAAAAAGATTGGAAATCTATTTTTTTTAACAAAAGAAGTTGGAAAGATTCATTTTCCTTCGATAATTTTTGATAGTTTTTATCTTAGGTAGTCTTAGTTGGATTTAATTCAATAAAATAATGTACTTCAAGTCAATTCTTATGTGTATATTGTTTGGGAAAATCATTTAAGGTTATGGTTCAAGTACGATACTTTTAAGTAAAAAACTAATTATGAAAATTACGTGCTATTGAAAAATAAAAGTACCGAAATAGGAATATTAAGCAGGAAAAATACTTAACCGTAATAAATATTATTTATTTTTTTATTTTATAATTGTTCAACACAATGTTTATCACACTCACTTTAAGATTCGAAAAAAAAAGAAAACAAAACATCAGAAATATTTTATTAAAATAATAATCGTTTGACTATGGATTTATATAAGTGTTAAATATTAGCGCTCACAAACTGTTTTTTTCTGCGAATCTTCATACATCGTGTAATAATGAACCATATTAAGATATAATTATAATTGAGAGGTGGGTAGTTATTGCAGTAATAAATAAAAAAATTACGTGTCTAAAAAAAATACTCCCTGTAATGAATAGAAAAATGAAAATACTAAGTACAAGCTGTCTACTTTTGTATTTCTTTAATTTCTACATATGATTTTACAGTTGTAGTTTTCAAAATATTTTCTTCCTATCTTGCTATCCTTGAACATTTGCGCGTGCGATACTATGTAAGGTATATCATGTTTGATGTACGATTTATTTATTTTTTTTTTTTTTTTACACTGAATGCGCAGAAGGTTTTACTTTTTTAAATATACTAAAATAATTCTGTGCATTAGTTTATGATTATGCTTTTTAGCCTACAACTAGGAAGTACCGTAGCACACCTAGAAAGGAAGTCGTGAATTCAAATTATTTTTCTAGCTTCTAAAATTGTTCCCTGAATTTCGAAATCAGCTTCCCTTCTTTAAACCAGCCAAAATTATAAAATGTTGCTTGCGACTAGTATGAATAGTATAGAAATTGAAAGGAGAATCTTTTAATGTCAATAAAAGTTTCCTTTTTTTTTCGTTATAGTTTACTACTTTGGTTTAATGCACTAATTTTTAAATATTTACCCACCATGTAGTAAAATGTTCTCTGTACAATTATGCATCATGATTTGAAATTTCTAGTTAATACATACATCATCTGTCTTTGCTTAGATGAAGATATATTTTAACGAGTTCGTAAAATGTAATTTCAATCAGAAACTTTCATTGGAAATACACTTTGTCATATGCTACAGTGGATGCATTGTAAGTAATTTACAGGGCGCTACAGACTTTGTCAGTCATCGGAACTGGGCTCTTCATTCAGGGGAATGAAAAGGGTACAATTCCTCCCCTTTGAAACTGTAAAATTTTATGTCTACCTATATAGGGTGATTCGCCAGTAATTGACAATTTAGTGGAAGTTTCTACAAGTTCCACATAATTTAACGGGAAAAAAGAAGAAAAAGATCAAAAAAAAAATTTCTCCGTGTCAATGAAGCTATCATGTCTTACGATAATTCCTTATTCTTCTGTTTCAATTACTGTTTTTTCAAATTATTTTCAATAGTAGTTATAAAAGGAGATTTCGCTAGTTATTGACCACTTACCTCCAGTAATATTTACAGCGGCTGTTTTTTCTTTTCTTTTTTTCTAACTTTTAGTTTTATAACTATCGGGAAAAAAAATCTAAAATTTTGTAAACAGTAATAAAAAACATTTCCAAAGCAGCAGAAATAAAATAAATAAAGACTCCCTCATATGCCTTTTAGGAGTTAAACCGATTATAATCCGTCTGGATGGTAGCTCTGTAATATAGCTATCACTGGAAATTGATCTCGGAGTTAGACAACAGGCCTCAGAAAATGCATTACTAATGACATATGCGACCGCACAACGTTCGCTTGATTAATTAGCCCTTTGAATTAATTGTGCTTTCATGCTCTGTTGTAATTAAATAACCTCTTCTCTATATTTTGCTATCGCATGATTGAATTGCCGCTCAAAGGGGAGCGACATAAAGAATTTCTGATATTAGTGAGCACTAAATTGTGAAGGAAAAATGAATTATTACGGACACGAGGGATTTCGTGTTTACTTTATATCAAAACAGGCTAAAGATCGCATACGTGTATGGATGTGTTCCCATAAGGGAAATTGGAACATGATGTGTGTTTAAACCTGCTTAAATAGTTTTGTGATATATTGAAACTAATTTGGGATATAAGTTGAATTTAATCCTTTTATAATTACCTTTTTGATCGCATGCATAGTGTAGAAGCGAATTTAAAGTTAAATTATTACACAAATTTCTGAAATATGCATTCAATAAATGATTAGATTCTTAAGGTTAACACATATCATATCACAGTCCAGTGTCTCCCCGTACCTACCACTGCTTGTGGTATAACCGGTTGGATGGGGCTCTGAAGACAAATCTGTTTTTTTTTTTTTTTTTTTTTTAAATCCATACCAGAAATCAAGCAAACCCTGGACTAGCATACCCAGAGATACTGATTCACTCGGAGAACTTTTTGACTTCAATACATTAAACGTATCCCAGTCACCATTTACGAACACGGAGGAACTTTGACCGGCTGACATCGAACCCGGTACCCTACTGTTACAAGTCAGAAAATCTTACCGACCAAGCCACAATGTTTATACAATATTCTTGCATGAGAAAGTACAAAACTTTGCTTTAAAAGTGTGGAAATCCTTTTTTTCGAAAAATACAACCCGTAATGGTAATGGCTCAATAGTATCCCTTGTAGAAATCTAGATTTAAAAATAATGTGAGGTAATGTTAAGGCGAAGCTATACATCTAAATAAATCCTTGCGAAAGAAAAAAAAATATAAACTTTATTTATGATTTTTACACCAAAATTTAGCATTTTAATTAAAGTCCCTAATATCACACACACTCACAAAATAAAAATTATCAATAAACCGCAAAAAAAATCAGTAAACTAACAGCAGCTTTGTTTTATAAAAAGAGTATCTTCAATATTTTTTCTTTTGTCGGCTGGGTGGTCTGGTGGTAAGGTGTTGGTATTCTGCGCCTTCGACCCGCGATTGCCAGTCGGTGGATTATCGAGACGAAGAAAATCGTCAGCACCCATGTCATACAATCATGCGGCATGGAAAGGATCCCTTGGGTTTTCGTTTGACTTTAAATGCCCTTGGCAAAATTAATCCCTAGGTCAATTCTGCTTCGAAAGTAGTTCAAGTGTCACCATCTTGGGGAAGTTGGGTGTCAAAATTATATGTGCCATTGACATCCGCACCTTAATGGTAGCGCATTAAGGACTGGATGCCATATTGGAATAGGTCGGTAAAAGGCTAAATAACCTAACTGAGCCCTATTAGAAAGAGAAAAAAAATATTTATGCTAATTAATGCTACATGCAAAGCAGTTAAAATTAGCTACAATTACGGAAAATGAATCTGCTAATTTTGCCGTTTTATGACACAAGTGATATTTGCCAGTATATACGTGATTAATAAAATTTCAAATCATTTGAATGGATGCATTATTGTGAACGATTAATTGCTCTGGATTTTATTAGCTTTTACAAAGCTAGCTAATTTGTGGAAAAAACGTTCAGTTTTTTTCACGTTTAGAAATCAAATGAGATTAAAACATACAGTTGATTAAATTAAAAGTAATCTACTAACTTTTGGTTTTAGGAAAATAAAATTAAGTTTTTGGGACGAAATTAATCCGAAGTCACTCAAACCACAGTGAAAATCTCAATTTAATGATGGGTAATTATAATAGTATTCTGGATTGAACCAGTGAGTAAAAGAAATTATTATGTCATTAGTAAACAACGCTTCTGAATTGGAATTAGCTTTACTGAGTTTTTGACGTAATGACTTCAGAATGTAACTCCAATGGTATCAAATATATTGTGCAAAAAAGCAGTATTAAAGAAATTAAGCGATCCGATTAAAATCATGTTTACATTATAATAACGAGTTTGTAATGATTCTTCAGCAATCATTTTTACGTTCATCTAACGAAATGTAAGCCTTTAATTCTAGAATGGCAGTCATTAGATTTTGGATTTAATTTTCGAATGACCAGGTTTTTTTTCATTTATTTTATTTCAAAAGTAATTTGTTGATGCTCACTGTATATAAAATTTTAAGATGACTGCTTTACATATAGAATTACTTTAATTAAGACGCATTGTTTGCACTTAACGCAAAGAGGGATTGTCAGCCGCCATGCTTCTGCCTCATTGCATCATTCATTAATTCATGTATGAGTAATTAAAGTTTAATTTAAAAGATCTAACCTGTAATGAGAGAGGAAATGCAACACTTTTTGCAGATTATCTATTCCCGCAAAAAATTCAATTTGAAAAAATATATATCGTTTACCTTTCTTCGTAAACAATGAGCAAGAAAATGTATTAGGGTCAGTCAATAAATAACGAAGCAGAGGCTATAAAACAGATTTTATTCTGCATTCTTCAAAAATTCTGACTGAAATTGTTTAAACACTTATTCCACTGGGAAATTAGTCGCATAATTCCAGGCTCATAGAAGTCCTTTGGCTGCTGCTGGCACCAATTACGCACGCACTCCTCTACTTCATCGTCCAAATGAAATCGTTGTTCCCCAAGTGCCTTCTTAAATTCCCCAAAGATGTGGGATTATATGGGGATAGATCTGGATTATAAGGGGGGTGGTTCAAAATTTCTCTCTTAAGTAAAAGTTCTTTTTTTGCATTGGCTTTTGCATTTTGCTGTGATTTGATCTTCTGGACACTATGTAGTCCCGGTAAACTTTCACGTACTGCCATCTTGTTGCACGACAACACTATACCACAGACAGCCAATGCAAAGAAAGAGCTTTTACGGAAATTTAAGTGAGAAATCTTGAATTACCCCCCCCCCCCCTTATAGTCCAGCTCTATCCCCATATGATCTCACATCTTTGGGGAACTCAAGAAGGCACTTCGGGGATTAGAATTTCATTTTGACGATGAATTAAAAGAATGCGTGCGTAACTGGTGCCAGCAGCAGTCAAAGGACTTTATGAACATGGAATTATGCGACTAATTTCCCAATAGGATAAGTGTTTAAACAATTTCAGTCAGAATGTTAGAAGAATGTCGAATAAAATCTGTATTATAGCCTCTGTCTCGTTATTTATTGACTGACCCTCATATATAACTAAAACTAGAATTGCTTTTATACGCTAAGCAACACTCATTAAAGTCATCACTGTAATGCGAGCTTCCAGACGCTAAGCAGCAGTTAAAACGAAGACGTGGATGGGATTTGATATTCTGGACACTATAAGCAACAGCTACTGGAATTTGACATTATAATGTGAGCTTCCATATGCTAAGCAAAATCTACAATTAAGTCATCATTGTAATGTAGGTTTTTAGACCCTAAACAGCAGTTAAAATGAAATCGTCAATCTGATTTGATCTTCCGCACGCTAAGCAACAGCCACTGAAAATCGTCATTGAAATGTGAGCTTCCATACGTTCAGCAAAAGGTACAACAAAATCATCAATGTGATGTGTGAACATCTGGACGCTGAGCAACACCTAAAAGGAAGTCAGGGCCATGATTTGAGCTTACAGACGCTAAATCACAATGAAGTCTGAGCTCGATAGTACAAATCTAAGCGTATAATACTCTACTTATATACTGGGACCTTAGTTTTACGTACTAAGTCGGAGAAATGATATAAAACGTACTTAGCATAAAAACGTGGAATTGAGGGCCATGGTACAAGGTCAAGCGTGTTTAAAAATTGGCATTTTCTGAATGGACTATTGGGGAAAACCTGTAATTCTTCCTTTTCTTTGTTTCATACACTATTTTAGTTATATCACATTTCTAACGTAACCTTTTTTTTTTTTTTTGCAAATTTGTTTCCGTTTTTGGATTTGCAATAAAAAAAATCCAATCAAGTTTTATTGCTTTGACAATAAAGAGAACAAGACGAACAGAAAGAGTACCATAATGTCTTCAAACAGCAAAGAAAGAATTTTTATTGGACAAAAAAGACACAGAAACAAAGATACTGTGAGTCTTGGAGGAGGAAGACGTATGAGTTTGATCTGTTTTAAGAAAAACGTAATAAGCGGATTACCTGAAACCGGAATATTTTAATATTAACGGTAGAACAGTTTTTACGGACCAGCAGAAAATGACGTGAGAAGCGGGATTGCGTATGAAACAGACAACGTAAAATCGAGGTCCCACTGTATAACCGTACCAGCAGAGTGCAGCATGAAGCCTTTTACAGTTTTTACTGAAATCAAATGTACCAAAAAAATTAAGTGGTGCGTTGTTAACTCAAATGTTTAAAGACTACAAGTAATAACTATATTTATATAACATTAAAAATATTTAGTTACTAGTGAAGTGAATTCGAAAAAATCTGTTGCGTCTTATTCTTACTTTGCAACAGAATAAGAATCAGACCCTCTAGTTTATAGCGGGAACAAATACAATTTAAAAGTTTTAAATCAGCTATTAAAAGATCAAATTTTATTATGCATGACGCATATTTTGACCGTAAGTTCTAGATTCCATTAGTAAGCGATTATACTAATCTTTCTTGCTTTAAAACATCATCTCTTTAGTGCTCAGACATTTTTCGCACTGCTCAGAGCGTAAAAGAAATCTCTAAAAAAACGAAAACAAGGTGTAAGAGCAATTAAATCTAGCTCTTTGAAAAAAAAATCACCTTTACTTTATTGAATGAAATTACGGAAATTACGCCATCTGGCCTTCTCTCAGCGAAAACAAGTCTTTCCGCTGATCGTCGGATTAAATTATAATTGCCATCTAATGAAGGAGAATGAATCTCATTAGCTTCACATCCGAAACTCGGTCGAGAAACAACTTTATCGCCTCTAAGCAAAAGGTTCGTCAGTGGACTTGAGTCAAAGAAGCTTTTTATAGGCACTTGTCAAAAAACTTTTCTTTTTTTTTTTTTGTGTGTGAGAGAAATATTAAGGCTGTCTATTTTATCTTCTTTAAAATAGCAGCTAGATATTTTTTCCTTCGTTTGAAAACATAAAAAAGGTGTTATTCAGGTTTTCAAAGCGTTCTGAAATTTATCTTGTTTTATGTTAGTTTTTTTTTTTTTTTTTTTTTTTTTTTTTTTTTTTGCGCCAAAACCGTAGTAGGAATCTACTGTGCCTTAAACAGGCCCGTCATTTGGGCAATCAGTGGGGGTCAATTGACGCTTCGCCTGGATTTTAAAAACGTATTGTAATCATGCATTTATATTTTGATGCCTTTTTCCTATAAAATACATTAAGTACTTAGCCCCCCCCCCCCTTTACAAAGCTTTGAAATAGCGGACCTGATCCTTACATCCAACAAGAAAGCAAATTGGATTTAGTGTTTTTATTAAATGATAGTTTTCTGGCCTTCCTTCTTGATTTTTACCCTACTTTTGGCCGATATTTACAATTTCCTCCTCCCTCAAGAACATGAAAAGGTAAAGTTGAAACTGAAAAACAGGGAGAAAGGATTTTTTTTTTTTTTTTTTTTTTTTTTTTTTTTTTTTTTTTTGTAGGCGAAAAGTAGACGACACCTTTTTTGCATGAAAGAGGCATCTATTGCTTTAAAATGATTGTCGTAATTTACGAAACGTATTGTTTGAAATAATTTAAAGTCAACGTCAAAAAATACGCTCGTCTAGTTCCGGACAAAAATCTTTTATTTAGTTCTGGTTATTTTTTTAAAATGTCAAAAACGATGCAAACACAAACTATAAAGAAATATTGTTGCACAAAATGAATATGCTTATTTAAGCTAATTAAGGACTAATTATCTGTAATTGCATCTAGCGAAAAACGTGATGATTTAAACACAATATTTTTATGTAACCATTATCATCATACGCCAGCATCATAATTTCACGAACCATTTGACGGCGCAGTTCTATGAAAACACTTTGTGTGGCACTGTTGCGTTCGTTTGAAAAATTAAATTTGTTCAAACCGACGGCATTTAATGAAACTAATGAATTCTCTCAACCTCTCATTCCGAGAGAATTATTATTTAATTAACTCATTAGTTCAAAGTCTGACGCAGCTAGCTAAATTGAAGAGAAATATTTTTTTACTTTTTAGTTGTAATTTTTCTTTTTGAAATGTCTGTTTAAATTACATAAGTGAGTTTGTGTTTCGCGTGAATATAGCTGCTGTAGAAGGCTCAAAAACCGAAATAGTTTAATTGTTTAATATTTTTCACTTCCTCTCACCAGGAAAACATACGACAATATAATAATGAAATAAACCTAAATTAGTAGAAATCAATAGAGATAGCAAGATATAATTCTGGACACATAAATTATTTGCTCTCGTGTCCCCATTTTAAAATATGAGGTCTTAAAGTCTGGCGAAGTTTTCAGAAAAGTAGCAAAACTTAGCGAGTTTCGGTGAGTAATGGAAGGCGTCTATCACTCGCATTTGCAGATAGATGTCCTCCCACGGGTAGACGGTGAAATCGTTAACCTTCAGTTTCTCGCGAAGTCTTTAAATTTGGAGCTCTTTTTCATATTTTTGCAGAGCTTAAGACCTTATAACTCGATAGAGGGGTACGAGGGCAAAAAAGCTTTTCTTCAAATAATGTCTGAGTGGGGGAATGTGGGTTCAAGTGAAATAACGGGGCAAAGTGAAAAGGTGAAATATTTCCTCTACGTTTAGCGCCACTTATCTGGAAATACTTTAACAATATAATTGCACATGTAGTCTATTCTAGTCAGGAAAAAAATACCGCCGAATATTAAAGCATATGATAATACAGGCAAGTTTCAAAAATTGATAACCTTATTGTAATATTTGTTGAAAGTAAAAAATTATTTTTTTGTATTATTAAATAATAAAGTTCTTGTTATTAACATTTTAAGTGTTAATTGAGACCATCTAATATGCAGTGCAATGTTTATTTGGTTAATATTAAACTTATTTGTGCTTTAAATATTTTGCTCAAGTTGTCGATTACATGCGGTTCGAAGTGGATGGGGCAAAGTGAAATAGCTTATTTCATTTACTCAGTCAATCATTTACTAAAACACTTAGGTATTCATGTACTAATTAATTCATTTACATTACGGCCATTAGTAATTCACTTATTCATTCATTCATTCGCCCTTTTACTCGCTCATTTATTTTTCTTCACACATTCATTAATTAATTACTTTAATTATTTGTTTATTGTTTCATTTTCTTTTCATTTATTCATTCAAAATGTTATTTAATGATTCATTTGATCAAAAATACTCTTTAGAGTCAAATAAAAACTATTTCATTAGAAAAATATTTCATTTTTCACTTTGTCCCATGAAAAAAAAACGTGAAATTTTTCCACTATTTTTTGAAGGCTCAGTGCGCTCGATTTTTACCTCAATTTAAGCAATTAGATAAATCTTACCTCCAGAATTGAATTTGGCTCAGGAAAGACTTCCGACTGATGATTCAATTAAATTATAATCGTCTCCAATTGAGAGTTCAATGCAACTCATTAGTTTTGTTTAGTGTATCGTTCTTTGTTCATTTCAAATGTCACCGCACTATATAATGAATATTTTTTAAAAATATTGCGTCTAGACTAACGTGCTGCCGTGGCCAACTAGTACCGGTCTACCATGATGAACAAAAAAATTGAAACGACTCCATAATTAAAAAATTTAAAGTACAAAAGAATAGTTTGAAACATGAATATAAATCCTTTAAAATTTATAAATATGCGCTAAAAATTAAATCAGCGAATGAAAAATAAACCAGCAAAATTCCTCATGTTAGTGAAAAAAAATTAGAATTAAAAAGCTGCCAATGCACTCATATTTCCCCCCTCATTTTAAGCAAAGCTTAATTTTGTCTTCAGAATTGAATTTGGCTCAAAAGCGACTTTCCACTGATGATTCAATTCAATTCAATTATAATCGTCTCTAAATGAGAGGTTAATGCAACTCACTAGTTCTGTTCAGTGACTTCGTTCTGGGCGAGTTTCAGATATTATAACAGCACTTGAAAATGAATGATTTTTTTTGTTTTTTAAGTATCGTGACTGGGTTGACGTGCCCCTTTTACCAACTAACACCAATATATCTTAGTCAACAAAATATTTGTAGCTATCAACGATTATAAATTTGAAAACTTCAAATGAATTGTTCGAAACTAAAATAAAAGTCACTCAAAATTAATAAACTTATCCTAGGAAATAAATAGACTAGTGAAAAATAAATTAACGAAATTCCTTGCGTATGTCAAAAAAATTAAAATTAAAATGCTGCCTAATGGCGCTCGATTTTTTTTTTACCTCAATTTAAGGAAATTAGCTAAATCTTGCCTCCGGAATTGAATTTGGCTCAAGAGCGACTTCCGACTGATGATTCAATTAAATTATAATCGTCTCCAAATGAGAGGTTAATGCAACTCATTAGTTCTGTTTAGTGCCTTCGTTCTGAGCAAATTTCATTACGGCTTCTGAAAGCGAGTTCACAGAATGCCTGCTGTTTAGACTTGCTTTATTAACTCTGGACAATCCTTGCTTTCTTTTACTTCTCTGCAAAAGTTTTCGTCTCTAAATTTGGAAGGATTCTTTTAAGCATTATACATGCTTTAGAACATCGTTTCGAAAACTTTTTCCTCGTCCGAATGCTTTTTAAATCCTAAGCTGTTTACGAAACTTATTTACTGTATTACAAGCGTGTACGCTAATGACACGAATGTGCTGAAATATAGGGTAGAAAGTGTATAACTTAAGCAGTCGTTTAATTTTTGAATCGTTGTAAATCTTCAGTTGTATTTGTTAATCATGGCTTAGTGAATTGTCTATTGCCAAAGTCGTTTTAGCAATACCACATGCATGAATTATTTATTTAATAATTTATTTATAAACTATTTTTAAATATTGCACACTGCGAAAAACATTCAGTTATAGTAAACACACAAGTAAAGAAGCATATAAAATCAAACACAACAATGCACATTTTAAGAGTTAAAACATCTTGCTTTAAATTCATAAATATGCGTATTTAAAAGATCTTATTCAAGAAAACACTGCTGTTGGAAGGTAAAATTCAGTAACTGCAATATTTTTATCTTTCACCTTTCTTTCTTTTCTTCCTTTTTGTCATCTATCGTAGGGTAAGGTAGGGCACAGTGTTACAAAAAAAAAAAAAAAAAAAAAAACGAGCTGATGTGTGCATCACATGACTTCCTTTTACTCCAATTTCAATGTCATTTTGCCATTACTGGCAATATTAATGTGATTCAATAGTTTACTCTCTAAATATCACCACCACCAGTAGCCAAATTGAAACCAGATTTTTAAAAAAAAGGAAAAAAAATCGCCAAAGTTTTCGCCAACATGGTGACAAAACTTGGCGACCGTAAGATTGGCGATATATCGCCAAGTGTCCGCCAAATTATAACACCACTTGAGCATACATCGAAATTAACAATGCTTTCCCCCCAAAAGGGGCAAAAGACCCCTTTAAAAACATCCGAATGCAACCAAAAGGGAAGATGCACAACTAGATCCCATTAGCAGTCTACGTACCAAATTTCAACTTTCTAGGACATACCGTTCTTGAGTTATGCGACGCACATACGCACTGCATATACGCACATCTGCACATACATACGTACGTACATACGGAGGTCACGAGAAAAGTCGTTTTAATTAACTCGGGGAATGTCAAAATGGATATTTCGCGTTTTAATTCGTTTTTAGGCACTTATCCGCGTGTGGTCGGGTTGAAAAAAAAACTCAACATTAATTCGGAGGTTAGCAAAATGTAAAGCAAGGCCGAATTTTGAGTGAAATTTTTTCGCGAATACGATACTTCTTTTTTTTTGTAAAAAGAAGTAAAAAAGAGAGAGAGAACCCTTTTTGTCAATGCAAAAAACGTGAGTTTATGGAGATAAGCAGACAAAAATTAATTCCTTGTGTTTTTATAAGCTCTTCAATGAAATTTTACTGTGTATGGTTTATTTAATTAGCAGTTCTCCATGAAATGTTGAAAAATATGCTACACCGCAAAAGTTTTCATTTCGTTTTTAAAATTAAAACGTAAATTAGAATATCAACCGGTACTTCATCATTGCTGCAGAACATTTAGCATGAATTTCTAAAACATAAACTTTCTACTCTAAACACACCTGCTCTATTTCAAAGGTTTATTTACTTAATTGGGAGCTTATGATCACATTAGGTAGGATAAATAAACAGAAATAAGCATTTTTATGGGGTAATTTATTGCTGTCAAATTCTTTTATGAAATATTACGGAAGCCTCAAGAAGAATTTCATAAGGGAAAACAATTTAAATTTTGCATAGAATAAATTTCAATTTTTTAAAGAGACCCATATTTAATAGCCATATAGCTTTAAAGTAGTTTTACGTTAATAAGTTTTATTCATGAGAATAATAGCTTTTTGCAAAAGTTTGATAAATTATAATTCATGGAACGGCAGAACATCAGTTCTCCTGAAAATGAACCCTTATTTAGCCTAACTCAAAGTGTCTCGTTTATCTTGTTTAAGTTTTTTTTCCCCTTTTAATTATATGATAAGGGAATTTAAAATATAATCTTTAATAATAACGAGCTGATGTGTGCCTCACATGAATTCCTTTTACTCCAATTTAATGTCATTTCCCCATTTCTGGTAATTTTAATGTGATTCAATAGTTTACTCTCTAAATATCACCAACAGTGGCCAAATTAAAACCAGATTTTTAAAAAAAAATCGCCAAATTTGTCACCAAGTTGGCGACAAAACTTGGCGACCAAAAGACTGGCGACATATCGCCAAGTGTCCGCCAAATTGTAACACCACTTGAGTTTAAATCGAAATCAACAATGATTTCCCCCCAAAAAGGGGCAAGAGACCCTTTAGGAACACCCGAATGCAACCAGAAGGGGAAGTGCACAAGTAGACCCCACTAGGAGTCTACGTACCAAATTTCAACTTTCTAGGACATACCGTTCTTGAGTTATGCGACATCTATACGCATATCCGCACATACATACATACGTACATACAGAAGTCTCGAGAAAACTCGTTGTAACTAACTCGTCAACCGCCAAAATGGACATTTCGCGTGTCTATACATTCTTAAGCGCTTATCCACGTGTGTTTAAATCAAAAAAAAAAAAACTTAACATTCATTCCTGGGTGAGCAAAATGGAAATTGAGGTCGATTTTTGGGTGAAATTTTTTTCGCGAATACAATAGTTCCTTTTTTTTGTAAAAGGAAGTAAAAATAGCTTTCTCTGTGCATGTGTGTGTATCGGTGTGTATTTACTTATACAAATCTATTGTTTACGTCGGATCTTTGTCAAATTTGGCACAGAAGTCCTTTGATGCTCACGATTTCGCACAGGGAAGAGCTCGCCAGAAAATCCGTGAAATGAAATGTTTACGACTATCAATAAAAATAACTGGGCATTTAGATTTTTTTTTTAATCCTAAAATTGTCTAAATTTGAATTTTGAGTCAATAAATTGTTCTTGTGTCACTTGACACAACTTCATTTTTGAGGTAGACTGCAACGCGGGCAATGCAGTTAGTTTCTGAATAAAGGTATAAAATGACTTCTTCATAAGTACATTACCATTTTATTTCATAGACGCTCTGATATTTTAGGACCGACACTCAGATAGCACATTTTGTATACACTTAAAAATAAAAGGCTCGATGCTTCACCAAGATTCCAGTTATTTCATTAACGGTCAAGGGGATGCACCAATTTCTGGCTCCAGTTAAAATGACTTTGCTGAGCGAATTCTAACTTGAACCGAAATCTTGGTTCAAATAAGAGTGGTGGTCAGGTAAATCGAACTACTTCACGAAATTACACTAAATGTCTCTTACCGTTTTTTCTATCTTTATGCAAAATTTTTCTTACCGTTCAAATAAGTTAAAAACATTCAGAAAACAATTTTCTATAGCTTGCATGTTAGTTGGAATATACCGAAAAAGTATACTTTTTTTTGTGTTATTAATTTATTAACAAGAATATTACAAAAATTTACACCTACGTTGATTGCTTACTTCAAAAAAATCAGTTAACTAATAGTTCTGCGATGAAATAACATCTATAAATGCTAAGTACCATTTTTCATTCAAGTAATTGCTACTTTGTTCTTTAATGCTAACTTTAGTGCTACAGAGCAAGGCTGATGATGCATTTCAACAAAAATAATTATCTGATAGCCTTGAAAAATAATAAATTTACGCTAAAGAATGTTCTTTAATCAACTTATTTTTATTGTATTATTTACTAGTGGTACACGCACGGATTTGCCCTCGTAATAGAAAAATTGAAAGGTCTTTTGGTTCGTCTGTATATTTCAAATAATGTATGGTGAATTTTCTCGCCAATTGGCTTGTACCGATGTTACGGTTCCATGCTATGATAATTTCGTATCTAGCCAATTGGCTTGTGCCCATGTTACGATTCCACGTTATGATATTTTTTTAATTTTCTCGTCCATCTTATGATAGTTTTGTTCTTAAAATTGGAGTAAAAAAAGAACCACGTCGAATTTTCGAAACATCGCTTCGAGGTGCACACCCCCATGCTACAAACTAACTTTGTGCCAAATTTCATGAAAATCGGCCGAACGGTCTAGGAGCTATGCGAGTCACAGACATCCAGACATCCTCCGGACATCCAGACACAGAGACTTTCAGCTTTATTATTAGTAAAGACTAAACATCAAAGTTACAAAACAAAAACCCTAAGATTTGAAACACATTTGAGGCAGTGAGAAGCAAAGGGATGAAAGTGGACATTTTCAAGTTTTGAGTAAAATACGTTGAGTTTAAAGTTGCTGTCCTAAAGTATGCTTTTACTGATTTTTTTTTTTCTAAATCATCCTGTACAGCAACATCTACCAGAGCTACAAGTCTATCTCTTCCCCCAAGACAGAGGAGAGGTTCACCTACCATTTGTACTGGTTATCTCCAAATTTTTAATTTTGCCACTTATTTCCCCTTGTTTCTCACTGCTTCATTTCAATAAACTCAATCAATCGATAGTATAAAGTGATGTAAAAGTTGAAATGATGGGGAAACTAATATTAAATTTTAAAAAATATTCAATTAATACTAAACAATTGCGAATTACTAACTTTGCGATAGTTAAGGAACAACTCCAAATTCCTATGCAGCGATACCCTTGCGCACATTGTTATTCAGTTATAAACAACTGAGTGTTGGCACTCAAATACAATTTTTGATAAATAATAAAAATCAGACCTTATAATAGTCCTGAGTTGTAAGCAATCCATTTACATTAAAAGAAAATCCTTTAAACAATCTATTAAGCTTTAAAGTGTGTCTTCTAAACTATCTATAATTATTAAGAGACTATTCTTAAAGAAATCATTTAACAATAAAATATTATCCATTAATCATTCTGTAAACATTAAAAAAGCATGTTTCAAACAAATTAAATTTCTGTTTTATGTTATTAAACACTAGTTTTATACATTATGCTACACTCCAGGGTCCCCCGCAACCATCAAGACGCTTGTTTTACCCGGTTTGATGTTGCCCTAAAGGCAAGCTCTGTTTTTTTTCCTAGACCAAGAGCCTAGCAACCCCTGATCCAGCACCCCCAGAGGTATTGCATTGGAATGGGAACTCGGAGGACTTTGTAATCACGTATGCTTAATGTGCCACAGTCACCATCAGCGATTACGGAGGATCTTCGACCGGCTGGCATCGAGCTCAGAACCCTCCAGTTTTGAGTCCAACGCCGAACAGATCAGCCCACCACCGCACTGCATTTAGTTCTAAAAACCAAACACCAATTTTTGATAGAATACTTCTATAGATTCAATTAATTGGAACATAAACTGCGTTATACCATATTCATTTGCGTATCTATGGTTACAAAAAACTACCAAGGTAACTTCAACTGTACCAAGGAAATTTCAACTGTAGATATTCTCACTCTCCATCCATTGCTATTTCAATATTCCAGTAAGATAATAATATATTTCTCACTTAAATGCATTTTAGGTATTTGCTCCAAATTAAATCTAAAACGGTATCTCCCAAGGCAAAAGATCCAGATTTACTTCAAGTTTTACTTAGCATCAGAATGTAATTAATTCTTACGTTCATTTGTAACTTCGGCTTCAAACTGAAACAAGGCTTCATCAACAAGCAGCATCAATTGCTGGAATCTAAATCCAAATCGTATGGAGGACTTACGAACGGCTCTTGGGTATCCCCTGATATCAACAAGATTTACTCGTGCAAAGTAACATCTAGGACACTAAATCAAATTTTCTCTTAATTAGGAAAGATGCAGGAGATTTAATAAATGAAATTAGAGATCTGCTTTAAAGTTCTTGATTTTAACTTCCGCGAACGCGTAGTTTTATCGAATGTAAAGCAAAGAACGAATGTTTCAAAGAAATTTTTAAATTAAGGTATTATGTTGAAACACTTCCGGGTATTGAGTGAAGAGTTGTAGATTTTAGTCGTTAACACATTGTTTTTTGACGGCATCTATAAAAAGCTTTGTTTATTTATTTATTTTTAATTATCTTCTTTGTGCCTATAAGTTCAAGGAATTAACTCAACAGCTTCAAGGTTCATAGTTTATATTTGATTGTTTGTTCGATATGATGTCACACATCTGCACTGTACAAAAATTCCGAAACATCACTGATTATTTCCCGGAGACGTTTCAGAATTTCAAAAGTTTACACCAGTTTCCTGTGAAAAACAAGTTTTTTGCGAAAAAGGTTCCTAAATCGCAACAAGTTCCATATATGCCAATTTTACACTGCGGCAAAAAAACATTTTAACTACCAGTGTAAAAATATATCAGACGACCCGATTAGGCTGCATCTTCTTCAGCTTAGTTATGGCCTCTTCGAACTGACCGAGCCTGAATCAAGGACAAAATGCAATCTTTTGTTTTTGTAGTTTTGAAGAAATTACTTGCAATTCCATCTTAGCTTCGACCATATTTGTTTTTTTAAGCTTTCGTGTTAAATCAGGAAAGTACAGGTGCCTAATATATATACATGTATATGAGTTAGTTTTGAAGAAACTGCTTGCAATTCCATCTTAGCTTCTACCATATTTGTTTTTTGGAGCTTTCGTGTTAAATCAGGAAAGTACAGGTGCCTAATATATATTCATGTATATGAGTTTTCACTGGATAGTCCATTTTTAGTCCAGAAATATGACTGGCTTTGATTGGGAAGGTTTCTGAATTTTTCCGAAATATTGCAGGTTAGTATCAGAAAAGTTACTACTTTTTAGTGGAAAACTTTCTTGTTTTTTGCTAGATATGTTTATTGGCAGAAATTATTATTATTTATTTATTTATTTATTTTTTTTTTTTGGCTTTTTTTTTTTTTTTATTCTATGGGAAAGAGGGGTTACATTGGTTCACAGCATTGGCATGTAAATTAAAGACATAATTCAATTCTAAAGCAAAATGTTTCATTCTCACAAACATTGATGCGACTTAACAAAACAGCAAATTAACTGATCTATAAATCGCTACACAACTATTTATTTCAGTAAGTTGAATGTTTCATAAAGAATCGCATATTTTTAGATTTTATTTCTTCTAGAAGGGCTGTATTTTCTAAGTGTTTCAGAGTTTCTTCAGGAGAGTACTACATGCACTCCTTACTAGCTGATTGTGATTATAAATAGGACTTTTTAAGCAATGCTATTGACTCAATAAACAATCTTTTGATAGGGCTCAGTAAGTAGGGGAGAGTTAGGAGGAATGGGGCAGCTGCCTTTATGCCAAAATAAGATGTGAAAAAGTATTTATAGCTTATCCGGTAAATTTATCAGCTGTAAACTTGAGCTCAATTTGTCATCTAAACATACGGAACATGCTATAAATATATTTTTTTTTTTTTTTAATTTGGCATGAACGTGGCTGTCCTATTCTTTCCATCCGTCTCAGTCCGCCCAGTTCTTCTCTATACGTCACATTATGGTTAAGAGACTGAACTGAACAAACTAACAGTTGATGCTAAGTATGTGAAAAATGTTTTACTTTCTGCAATAAAGTATAGCAATATTGCAATCATCATCAAAAAAAGTACATTTTGTATTTTTATCATACATGCAAAATTTTATGCTTCAAAATATATTTCGAGCTCAAAATTTTGTAACATTAATCTCATCCTAATTTTAAAACTACTCAAAACTGCTTATCCAAACTGTTATTTAAAACTTTTAACAGTCATTTAGTGACTTTTTATGTAATCTTCATTTAATAATCAAACAATACTGTTATGCACGGATAAACTAATCCTCATATATATAATAGCCAATGATCGAGTAATGCGCGAGCTTCAACAATGAAACTCCTGCCATGGCGTGATACTTAAAATACACCGCCAGCTCATTTATTCCATCCGAGAACTGCAGTTTCGTGCTTTTTAGCACTCATCAGCCCGGAATAGGAATTACCTGAGCTGGAGGCGAAAAACTTCTTAAGGGAGCCAAGATAGCCAAACAAACTGGTAGCTAATGTAGAATTAGCACACCAGATGAGTGACCGCAGCAATGGTGCGGTTCAACTCAAAGATTGATGGCAAAGCATGTTATTTTGTAGTAAGTTACTGCCCAAAGCCAGGGCTAAAGCAGAAATACTTAAAATACACCGCCAGCTCAGTTATTTCATCCGAGGACAGTAGCTTCGTGCTTTTTAGCACTCATCAGCCCGAAATAGAAATTACCTCAGCGGTAGCTTACTACAAAATATCATGGCATGATAATTTGATAATAGGTTTTGGTAATGTTTGACCTGCAGGGAAAGGCTTTATCGTGACAAGGCTGAACTCGATCCGGTCACTTAACTGTTTTACTGGTAAGATTGTGTCATTTCAGATTAATGAAGAAACGAAAAAGTGGTCAACAATGAACGCTACCTACTGGAGTTTAGGGTTCATCCACTGGAGTTAGGGTTAAATTTCCAACTATCAAAATATCACCACAGGCAATAACTTCGTTAAAGTGTAGATGCAATTTTCACCCGTCATTCCTTGACGGGTATTGAAGGGCGATTTTCTATCTTATATCTTTAAACGAGCAATTCTTGCGGGTATGTATATATTTCGTATCTCGAAAACGGCTCTAACGATTTGGATGAAATTTTGGATTTAATTGTAAATTAGCATTCTAAGTTGATCTGCATCAGTGTTTTTTTCTGTAAAAACGCGATTTTTTACAAAAAAAGGTTTTTTAATACAAAGTCTAATTGAGTTAAGCCTTGAAGTAAACTGTGAATTGACGCATCAGGCAGACGATTTGCAACCATAGCAATGAAAATTTGTCTCTTCTCGTTTTAAAGTTTTATACTTGCTTAGGGTTGCCAGGCTTGGCTGATATTCGCTACTTTGGCTAATTTCAAACACACTTGGCTGAAAACAAATTCAAAAGCATTATGTAAGTCGATGTAAGGCTTTTTTTTTAAGTGAAACTATCGCTTGACCGTCCTATTTTATTTTATTTATTTATTTTCTTTCTACACTTCAAATAGTTTAACATGTTTTTTAAATCACTCATCTAAATTTTATTTCGAAGAAACGTATGTCTTGAGACTGTTTATGTTTTGTTAAGACAGTTGTTATCATTTGTAGGAATGGTTTGTGGATCACCAGTTTTGATGGATATTATGCTGTATGTAACATTTTGTGGCGTAAAGTGACCAACTACACTAAAAGTACTTATTCAAAAAGAAAATCTCGATTGAAATAAAATAGTGAAACGCATCATAGTATGAAAGGAAGTATTCGGTTAAAAACCGATTTCACTATAGCAAAACTGGCTCGAAGGCAGAGCCGCGCCGTCCCTATGTGCGAGGTCATGCGGCGCACGATGGCGTCAGACTCAAAAAGGCGCCGAGCTTTACCAATCAAAAACGCTCCAAATGTAGAGAATATCTTTTACCAAACACATAAAACTGAACTTTTCATAAAATCCAGAGCATGATCAAGCCAAAGTGATGCACAGGCCCTTGCAAAATTTTGTGCCTCTCTCACAAGAAAATCTACACAATCTACATTTTTCATGTGGAAGTATCCAAAAACGGGAAGAAGAAATTTACCCTATTTTGGTATCCCTAAAATTGTGGTGCCCAGGTATCCAATTGTGGCGGTGAAATTACACTGCTCATTGAAACAAGCAATCTTCTCATTGCCTATCCAAAAGGAAAAATTAATGATTTGTTGTGTGTAAATATGCTATTCAAAAGCGCGATCAAAGCGCAATCTTTTAACACGTGATGCTAATTATTGCATAAATTAGCAATTTTCTTCTTAATGTGGGCCGTGAATGCTATTTCGGTATGTCTATAGTACACAAGGCTGAGTGAGCATATCGTCACCTCAGAGCAACTGTAAGATATTTTAGTGTTATTTCTGGGATTAGATATCTTACTGTTGCTCTGAGGCGACGATATGAGGCGCAAGAAATGTTCTGTTCCCCATTTTGGTTCTTGGGATGATTATGTTGTATTGTAATTTGTGAAATATGTCCTTTTTTGATATTTATACTATAAGCCCATTTGCATATCTTCGCCTCAGAGCAACAATAAGACATCTAATCTCAGGAATAACAGTAAGATATCCTTCTGTTACTCTGAGGCGACGATATACTTTACTTGTGCGTAATATTTGTATATTGTAGACATCAGTTTTGGTTAACTTTTTAGTTCCAAAAAGTAGCGACTTGACCATAATTACTTAATTCTCTCCCTCCCCCTCTCTTTTTTCTTTAATTATTTGTGTATTAAAAGAGCTATGGACAATAAATTTGTTTTAGATATCATATTCAATGCTTTTTCAATGAATCCATATCTAAGGAATATTGGTTTTACCGGAAAAGATTTCAGGTGCAGATTTTAAGGTGGAATACTCTCTATACTTCAATTTTGAAACATAACGAGTACCCTGTTATCATGTTTTAACAAGTTCGGCATTACAGTTTGATTAATTATTCAGTAATTACAGATTAGAGAGATATTAAGAGCGGCGTTAACTTTGATATTTAAAACATTTTCTTTTTCCAAAACGCATTAGCATACCAAAGGAGCTACTGAACTCGAAATAACTTCAAGATATGAAGTAAAAATATACACTGTAATCCAAAATTTAATACACGTTTTTACACTTTGTTATTTTTTTAAAAAATAAATTAAATACCAAACTTTTTTTTCCACGTCAAATTTGTCTGAAAAACCTCATTCCAGGTGTTAACTATATTTTCACCGGACACCACTGCATAAAGGCGCTCAAAAGACACTTGCACGATGGCGCCAATCAGGCTTGGCGCGGGTCTGCTCCAAGGTCAGAATATTTTAATTACTGACAAGAAAATTGTACAGTGGAAACAAATGTAACAGATAGTTTAAAGCAAAATGTTGATTTAATTACATTCAGAATCTTCTTTGCTTGATACTTAAGCGTTATAAGAAGGTCGAGTGCTTAATATTTCGTTAACGTGAAGCTTTTCTAGTATATTTGGAAAAGTATTGAACCTTAAAAAAACACGAGTTGACAAAAAATAATTCTTTTAAAGCCGAGCGAGGCTCGGTCGTCCAGGTACTTTATGTAATAAGAGGCAACAAGAAATTGCTTAGTTATAAGAGTGTGTTTTTTATTTTAGTAGTTTTTCCTGGTCATTGAAAAATATATTTACTAGTAAAGTAAGAACAGTTAGCGAATTTTTTTTTAATTTCATCAGTTATTGTTTTGATTTTTTTCAACGAACATTTAGGCAACTAGAGAAAAATGAATCGATTGGAATTAAGAATGTAAAACTTACTTTTACTCAAATAATACAGGATGAAAGGAAGACTCACTAAAATCACTTTAGTTTTGGCAGAAAGGTAGGGGAAAAAACAAATAACCCATAGGTTAGAATTTATTTTTACTTTTACGATGAGTTACTTAATTCTACAGTACAAAAAATTTGTCGCATTTTGTGACTACTTTTTAGTGTAGAAATCTAATTTTTTTTTTCAGCGAAAACCCTGCTGCAAGTGTATAAATGATTTTCAGCTTTTAGTGCTTTCATAATATTATATTTTTTACTCAGAGGCAAACATTTTTATTTTTTTTCAAATATTTGCTTTAGTTTTACCGAAAAGATAAGCAGTTAGGTGAAACAAAATAAATAATTACAGCTCTCACTCCCATTTTTTTGGGAGAATGTTACTAACATTTACCTTAGTCTTAATTTCGCTAAAATATCGGCCAAGAAACTAAAACATTGATTACATCATTATATTTAGTTTAAAAAATTGTATAGCTGTAATGTAAATTTTTTAAAAGGGTAAATGAAAAGGTAAAATTAAGCAATTAATTAGAACATCGACCTATTTTAAAAAGTAAAATTATTCAAATAACCTCAATATAGTTTGGCAAAAAAAAAAATTGATACATATAACTTGACAATTATTCACTGCATTCACTTCTACTGTAGTATATAAATTACTATTATTACTTCAATTTAGTTTGGCCGAAAAGATTAATCTTTATTAACAAGAAAGCATTTCTGGATCTCGGTCTGGATGTCTGTTACGCGCATAGTGCCTAGACCGTTGGGCCGATTTTCATGTAATTTTTGCAAAAAATTAGTTAGTAGCATAGAGGTGAGCACCTTGAAGCGATTTTTCGAAAATCCGATTTTGTTCTTTTTCTATTTCAAATTTAGGAACATTTTACCGATGAAATTGTCATAAAGTGGAAGAGCAAATTACCATTACGTGGACGAGCAAATTACCATAACGTGGACGAGCAAATTACCATAACAGGGGCGAGCAAATTAAAATAGCAAATTGGAGAGAAATTCATCATCCATTATTTGTAAATATACAGGCGAACCAAATGACCTTTTAATTTTCTACTACGGACAAAGTCGTGTTACTAATAAGCTTGAAGTCTGTATGTCGGGATATCTGAATCTCTGGATGTTTTTGCGCGCATAGCGTCTAGACCGTTCGGTCTATTTTCATGAAATTTGGCACAATATTAATTCGTAGCATAGGGGTGAGCACCTCGAAGAGATTTTTTCGAAAATTCGATTTTGTTTTCTATTCCTATTTTAAGCCCATTTTACCGAGCAAGTTATCATGACATGGACGAGTAGATTACCATAACATGGACGAGCAAATTACCATAACGTGGACAAGCAAGTTACCATAAAAGGGCGAACAAATTAACATAGCGAATTGGCGAGAAATTCATCATTCATTATTTGTAAATATACAGATGAACCAAATGACCTTTTAATTTTCTTCCGTGCGGGAACCGCTAGTGAATAAATAAAACTACAGAATCATTTAAAGCTATTATTTTTGTTTTTAGAGTAAGTAAATGGAATGAAATTAGTTATTAATGTAGCTGAAATTAAGTTTTAAGTATTTAGGCGGAAAAAGATGGGGAAAATGCGAGGGTCAAATTATTTGAATTGTTCACTTTGTTAATAGCATATAGCTGAATATAGATCTAATTTTGCATTGAAAATAGGAGGCAAAAATTTGAATAAAAATAGCAGTAATGTGCGGTACTTGATCTTAATGACTGAAAGTTGACTTTCGCTGATGTTGATAAAAATTAATTATTGAAGAGTAAAAACTTAAGAAAATCTAGTTAATTGTAAATTTATGAACTGATTTTAGCTGTTTTGGTTGTTTCATTCTCTGTTTCGAAACTAGTGATTAGGTTTACATTGTTTTGGTATAATAATGAAGTCGTTAGCGTGTAAAATAGAATTGGCACACTTAAAAATTAAGATATCAATTGGTCACATAAGTTAAATTGATACATAAAAATTTGGTGGAAATTAACTGTCTCAATTCAGTAACTAGTATTAGTTTAATAAGAGTAATAGATTTTCTTAATCATTCTACTTAAATTATTTCACTGATTTTGTTATTTTTAACTTTATTTTTAAAAAATCAGCTAGGAACTATTTTTTTAATTTGTCTTTAACTTGATAAATTATTAATTACTCGTGTTAACAATTAGTTCAATAAATATCTGATTGTAAAATGTGTTACAAGTTACAATATATATAATGCATTGATATTCAAATTTGATTCTACATTTGAATGGGTCGTTATTACCATTTTTTTAATAAAAATGTTTAAGAAACAGCGTAACTAAATGATTTAAATCAAAAAAAAAAAAAAAAACAATGAACTGTAACATTTCTCACTTTTTTTATTTGGTTTTCAAAAGTACAACTGGATATGGCATTAGTTAAACACAATATAAAATAAGTGATGCGTAAAATAATATTTTTAGTAGTACAAAATATCTGCTCTGAAACGTAATTTGGAGAATTTTCAAGGAAGGAAGCTCAGGAACAGTTAAGTTAAAATGGATTTAGAAAGCTTAGAGAGAGCTCAATCGAAGTTAACTTTGACGCAAACGAACAAATGCTTTCCTGTTTAGGTGAAAGAAACAAATAGCGAGAAACATATTTTTTTTCCTTCCGTCCAAAAATCAGTTAGAGCGAGTGAAGAGAAAAAAAAACTTTGAAGGCTGGTGGGAAAAAAATTCCATCTGAACAAAGAAAAAGATCAATGTATTCAAGACTCTTTCTGATGTCGTGGATCAATCCAGGCGAAAACAAAGAATAAATCTAAAAAATATAGAAAAGAAAAAAGAAACCCTTGCTGAAACATATCTTAACCGCAACTAGGGAAGATATTCGACAGGTTTCTTCGAATTTCCTCCAGTTATGGAAGGAACAAAATGTTCTTGGGGAGTGAAGAAGAAGGGAAAAAAAGTTTTAGCTTCTCGCCTCTAATCGCAAATTAAGGTAAGAAAAAAAGAAACTAGAATCCGCGTGGTTGTAGAGCTTGGGAAAAGACGACAAATAAAAGGAGGAATCGCCGTTTAAGTAGGAGTTTCTGAAGGGGAAAATTAATTAACTTTATTCCACTTCAATTGTCGGATTAACGGCGGAGAAGACAGCTTTTCGCACATTTATACGCTTCTTTATTATGGGAACGTATGGTAGTGATGTAAAAGGAATATTTAACATTGAGTTGACGTAATTAACTCCGTGCTTTCCGTGTTTTATTTTTGCCAGCGAAAGTTATTTATTAGGGACATGAGATATATATTATGTGTCATTCACGATATTATGGGAAACGGTAGGGATTTTTTTATTTTCTACTAGACGTGTTACCCGGCGTTGAAAGGTTCTACATTGAAAATAAAAATTGCGTCAAGTGCACGCTTGTTCAGAAATCAAGCGTAAATGAAAGAAAAAAAATAATGTAAAATTTACCATGAACGTGTAGAAAGGTACAATTTTAGGATTCAAATTTTAAATTTAAACTTCTTGGGATTTTATCTAAATTCCAAATGAACTTCTGAGCATCAAATGACCTCTGTACTAAATTTCGCAAAGATCCGGCGTAAACTATGAATTTGTATAAGGAACATACACAAACCATTATAAATTCATTTTTATACATAAGTTCGTGAGAAGCAAAGGGTTGTAAGAGGACATTTTCAAGTTTTGACAAAGCACGCTTAAAGTTCCGGTCCAAGGTAGTTTTTTATTGAAAAGTTTTTCACTAACTCTTGCCTTAAAACAGAGGAGCCACTTACCATTTGTACTAGTTATCTCCAAATTCTTAATTTTGTCACATCCCTTTGCTAGTTAACTTTGAACAACTTCAATTTTTTTAGCACAGTAGAACTCTTTTTTTCGGCCCTCGTTTATCCGGCTCTAGTTTATCCGGATCTCGCGATCAACATTGAAGGTGTTTTTTTTTTTTTCGTTCTATTTCTATGTAGCATAATAATTTCTAAATTACGACGGTAAGAACCCTTTTTTTTGTAATAAATGGTAGCTCTACCTATTTAAGGATTTTTTTTGCTTATCATCCGTTTTACCCAAATTATGCAGATTTATGATTAGGCGCGTATTGCATTTAGTTCCAGCTAGTCTGAATAAACGAAGGTGTGCTGTATATTTGACGTTTAAAAAAAACTAGAAGGCCCAGTCAGCACTCTCCCGACAAGGTTATGAAAAAGTTTTATACTCTATATTTAGCAACAAAAAAAATTGGTGATACTAGACACAGTTCATTTCAGCGTGGAAAGTACTGACGTAACTGTTTTTGAAGCTATCTTTGAACTTCTTGAAAATGCTCAGCGTACAGTGTAAAATTGTATGCAATAGTAAGAATGATAGAAATCGCGTGATGTGATGAAGAACAAAGGAGGAGACATTTATACATTTTACTTTTCTGCTTTAAAATTGCTCTTCTTTTGTTACAATAATTTATTTAGTACCCCAGTTATGATGTAGCTCAAAGTGACCCTAAATGGCAGGCTAACATTGAACCAAGAAGCAAATTCATTTTAGACGGATTTAATAATTATTATTTATAAATTTTGGATAAGTATGAAGTGATTTTGGGATGTTTCTTGCTTTTCATATAACAACAAATATAAAACTATTAAAAAATGAATAGAGGAGTTTAAAATGGAGAAACTCTCTGTAGCTTAACATTACGTTAATTGAAATGTATTTGATTTGATTTTACAGTTATGATAACGCTTATCGTTAGGATGAGTAACCGAACATCAAGCATATTCTCTACATTGTAACACTGAAGGGTCTTCCATACCTACCACTATGTGTAATTTAACCGGTTGAATCACGCCCTTGAAACAACTCTGTTTTTTTTTAAATCTCTTGATCTACTACCCCCAGTGGTATTGATTTGGTATGGGAACTTGCAGGACTATGTGACCACGACACATGTAACGTGCCTCGCTCACTATTAACGAACACGGAGGATCGTCAACCCACTGGCATAGAATCCAGGGCCCGAAAGTCACGATTTCGACGCCTTACCGATTAAACCACCGTAGCCTCCATCAAGCATACTACGAAAACATGTGGTCACACGCTGTATTTCTGTCCAAGAAGTGGTTTCATCATACAAAATAATATCTGAATCTTCGGTGTTGAATGTAAGGGGAAAAATATTTGACGTGCGTTAACTAATTTTATTTTAGTAACTTTTTTTTTATATATGTTTCATAATCTTCGTTTGTATAGAGGTGTTTCATGCTGTTCTAAACTTCTTCACGTCTGATTTCGCAATTTTTATTTTTTCACATTTTTTCATTTTTTTTCAAATATAACCACTTTGTCATACAGTAAACTCCCGATTATTCGCGGCTGACTTATCCGTCAGTGGATTATCCGCGGCCTCTCACACCTTAAAATAAAACTTTTCCCGGTAATGTTTAACTGAATTTACATAAATGCACACATTTTACCTCAACAAATGCAAAATTAATTTTTAGACACTAGAAAATTGCCCGTAAAGATATGACGGGTAAAAAATTGCATCCACATTTGAACGAAGCAGTTGTCTGTTTGGTGAAATTTTGATAGTTGAAATTTTAACCAGTGGATTAAACCTAAACTCCATTAGGTAGCGTTCATAGTTGACCATTCTTTCGTTTCTTCATTCCCCTGAAATGACACAGTCTTACCAGTAAAACAGTTAAGTTACAAGATCCAGTTCAGCATTGTCACAATAAGGCCTTTCCCTGCATGTTAAACATTACCAAAAAATATTATCAAATTATCATGACGTGGAGCGAGTTTCATTGTTGATGATGTCAGGAGCATTACTCGGTCATTGGCTATTATGTATATGAGGATTCCTATTGCTTTTTTCCCCACCCTTTTAATGACAGCAAACCATATGGAGTCACTGAAACCTGGCTAGTTGAAACCTGATTTGCTCGAGATGAAAAGAACATAACCGGAGCCCAAATAATTCATAACGTCACAAAATTTTATTACAATGTATTACGTCAACTAGAACATTGTTTCAAAACTCAATTGGATTTATTCAATTCAAATTTAAATCACCAAAAGATTGTACCGTTAAGATCACCTAAAGAATTGTATTGCGTAAACAGTGAAAAAAAATTTACTGTTAGTCAGTACAAGGCAACCCCCGCCCCCTTTTCCTTGTCGGAATACTCCTCATTTAAAGTTTCCCAGGCCTAAACCACTGAAGAAACAAATGCTGTTGTTGTTGTTGTTGTTGTCGTGTGCCAGTCAGGCTGGCAAGTTGGAGTGCGCTGCTTCACTTTTCCAACTGTACAGTAATTTGGTGTGAAGTCCGACTTGGGGACGTGGTAGCCCAATCGGTAGAGTGTCGGATTCGGGGCCGAAGGGTCCTGAGTTCGAACCTCGATGGTCGAAGATCCACCGTCGTCATTAAAGGGGACTGGGCGACGTTAAATATGCTCGTGGTCTCAATGTCCTCCAAGTGAAACGATACCTCTGGGGGTGCTAGCACCAGGTAGCTATTAGCTCTTGGACTAGTTCTAAATTCTCATTAACTGTTCGATCCGGTGATGGTGCTGCCATCTATCGGTATAAAAAATAATGGCGGCAAAGCACTTAGTATGCAGTCCTCGACATAAATACAGTTGTAGTCAGTTGTGACTCGGAATCGGAAGTCCGACTTCCACAGTACACACATGCCATAAGGACCCGTTTATAGGGTAGGCAACCATTCATAGCACAACAACACATTCGCACAAAGAAATGACAAGGACCAGGAGAGAGAAAGTATATTCATGCCAGAGCCGGGTTTTGAAAAACAAATGCGGTACGGCATAAAATTGCAGCAAAAACTGCATACTCGTTTTTTGAAGGAAATCCTCCTTGAAAGCAAAGAAATGCGGCTATTCTACAAAAGTAGCTATTAAATTTACAAAGCTAAATTTTCTTTTACTGAAGGAGGAGCTCTTTGGAGTTCTGAGACATGTTTATGCCATTATCATGTCCGAAGTGTCGTGCAGCCTCGTAAGTACTTTTACGAAAGGTACTGTCTCAACAAAGATATTCATGAAAGCTTTTATTTATTTACTTTCATTTATTTATTTTTCTTTTTATTTATTTAATTCATTTATTTATTTTGCGTAAAATATAAAATAAGTTCAAAGCTAAAGTTGTCACAAAGCCAATCATTTGCACATTTAATCTTTGAATATTAATCCAAAGTAACGGGTATATTCAGGCGTTTTGATTTTTTACACATTATCTACTCAGATGAAGACTTATATAAAGTAAAATCATTAATTTCATTAAAAATGCATAAAAATTGTATTGATCAATAGAGAAATGAGCAAAATGTAAATATTTTCTCATTACAATTTTTTATTTATATTCAGGGCGAGACATTATGTTTAAGCTTACTGCTAAGATAAATGAAAACCTTTAAATAATGCTTATGTTACTTAAATACACGTTTAGATTGTCAAATTGATAAATTCCAAAAAAAAAGCTATAACACAAGTCAAAAACAGTTTAATAAAATCTAAATTGATTTATTCAAAAATATAAAAGTCTTTATTATCAATCTCTTCCATCAAATTCTCAAAATAAAACCCAAGCGATAGAAAAACCGAAAAAAAGATTGTCACACCTAGCTGTTAATCTGACAACAGAAGGAAATAAAGTTAATTAACTTTCTTTCTCACAAAATTGCAATTACTTAGGACTTCATCACGTTTTATTCAATTCTCTTGCTTTCCACATTATCGCATATTTCAGTTTTTTCCTGTTTAATTCGATGCTTGAGTAGCGAGGGAAAATTCCCCTTTTTTTCTCGTCTGGCATTTTTTGTTGTCAGCGTACGTCGGTTTTGAAGGAACAAAAATCACAACAATTATCATCTTCTTTTCTACGAAGACTTATGGTAGCTTTGTATGTTTTTTCGTATTTAGTCAAATCATGCGTCTATCAGATGAATAAATCAATGTCTATAACAATTTCTTGAATAAGAAGCTAGTACGAATAAAATAATTTCTCTGTGTGAAATTTTGCATGGGAATACTTAAAGACGAATCAAATTTTGAAGTGAAACATCTTATGCGAAATCTTTGAAATTCTGATCCGTAAGCTTCATATGCGACGGAAGTGCCGTAGTTGTTTGTTAATTGTTGCCAAAAACAATGAAAACTTATTATAATTATAAATTTAATTTTGTTAATAAATTTGACAAAATAATCTCAAGGCTGAAATTAATCAAGCTTATAATTCAAGTCAAGTCATCAGTTTAAAGCGTAATCTACGTTGCATAAGTTAATTGTTGACTTTTGTTTACAAATAATTGCTATAATTACAATCATTTCTCATTGTTTTTGGCAGTAATAAAAATGCGGATTTCGAATATTGTTTAGTTTTCTCGTTGTAGCTATTTTGTTCATTAAAATATACAATCTTGTTGTAAATATGCTTAATTCAGGCGCAAAAAGAGCAAGAGCGTGCCGTGGGAGAAAACTTGCGGGAGAAGTGACAATTCAGAATGAAAAAAAAAGAAGAAATCAAAGTTTTACTTATTATTTTACGACACACATTCTTTTTAGTTTAGCCTTTGAATGTCAGGCATTCTTTAGTGACTATTTATAATAAGTGTTACGACTTGTTCTATGATCGTGTACCTCGTAGGTTTTTTTTTTTTTTTTTTTTTTGAGGTATTTAAACTGCTTTATAAATTACTGAAAATATTTCAGATTGACATTGGTTCTATGATTGGTGTATGACTGAGTTTTTTAACTCCTCACGCATCAAAAATTGGAAGCGCACCTCAAAACTTTAATCAATCGTATTTTCACGCTTTATATTTTGCATAAAAATCTAGCTTCGTGAAGTTGAGGTGTGGTGGGGGCGACAAGTTGAAATTTTCTGAATGTATCGGAATATTTTGCAACTTTTATTGAACAAAATGTCATTTATTTTTAGTGTTAAAAATAAAAAAAACATGCACCTCCATTTTGTCTGCTATTTTGTATTTCACTCTTAAAAAGTTTTTTTTTTTTTCTTTTTCTAGAATTCACCGCTATAATGATCTTCAGAATTCTTGTACTTTCTTAAAATGGAATTTATCTCCTCCAAAATACAAAGCAGTATTTTCACGCCTTGAAAAAAAACCTGAGCTGTATCTCTAATTTATGTAATACGAACGATCATTCTAAAAATGTTTTGGTTAATAAAAAGTAATTAGATAATGACAAATATAACCTTATTAAGCAGTAGTTAATTTTACTTTATTGGGTTTTTCTACGTTTTTTCAATTGAAAAACACGTGTGTCTGCAACAACTTACCTATGTTTATATTTATGATTTATTTGCTTTTATTATTATTGATTCAATTTACTATATTCAGTAAATCAGTTAATTTTTACTTCACTGAACTCAGTGGTTATTTCTTTAACATACTACGATCTAAACATATAATTTGTGAAACGACAAGCAAAAAAAGAATCTCATTGGGGAACGAAATGACCATGAGATGGACACACACACACTAATTAATTTCACAGGATTACATAATACAAACGATACTTCTAGAAATGAGGCAGTGAGAAAAAAAGGGATGTAAGGGGACATTTTCAAGTTTCGATTAAAACGCGTTTAAAGATAACGACCTAGGTTGGCTTTCATTGAATTTCTGTTTCTAAATCATGGTGTACAGCAGCACCTACAGGGTTACTTGTGATATCTCTTGCCCTAAGACAGAGGACAGGTGCCCCTGTTATTTGTACTGGTTATCTCTAAATTTTTAATTTTGCGACTTACATCCCTTTGCTTCTCACTGCCTCAAATGTTCTTTTAAATAAAAAAAAATCAAACAATGAAAATACCTTCGTCGTAACTTATAGTAAAGATAAACATCCGAAAAATTACTATTTGCTTTGAAAAGAGGTTCCCTGAAACCTCAAAAAATATGTATGCACTAATCTGCTAATTTTGTGCTTTAAAATGTTTTTGATTACCATTTATTAAGTTGTTGTCAGTCACTCACAAACAAAATCAGGTGCTTGGCACTAGAATATTTTTTAGCCAGAGTGAAGTTCTACCGTGACATATTTTAATCTTTATTTTATTTTATTTTATTTAACAAGTTTTCTTTAAAAAAATTTTAAAAATACGTATCTATTATAATTTATTTTAGTGTATGATAATGATTTGATAGTATGCTTTTTTTTTTTTTTTTTTGCTGTATATTAATTTTCGCTCATTGTAACCAGTGAATAAAAGAACAGTACGAAAAAAACGAATTGTTTCATTCTCCCACCACCCTTTTTCTTCCTTTTACGACTCATAGATCCGTACACAGATTTCATTCTTGTTTTCCCCAACAAAAGTCGTGATCGAAAAGAATTAGTAAAAACCCGTCATCTCTTCACCACTCCAGGCAACGGATATGTTCTCCATTTTTTCCCTTTTTGTCGGCTTCCGCTACATTTTAGCTTTGTTTTCCTCCTGGATTGATCCGAGATATTCGATAGAAAAGATTTTTTTCCCCCTCCGCTACTTTTCTTCACACTTAGTTCTTCCTTACAAGTAAAGCGAGGAAAAAAGATGTGCTGTTTTATTTGCACATACTTTGCATTTTCTGCCCGTAACAATCTGAGAACAGGATTTTTTTTATTTTTCCCAACGGAACATAAGTGAGTTCTAACAAAATGTTCAAAAGTTCTTTTTTAATTTCATTTAACTCTCTTCTCGACGACGCTTTATTTCAATAAGGTGGTTTAATCACCCCACTAGACGTCTATTTTACAGAATCGCTTTAAAAGTTTTTTTTGTGCGCTTTTTGAAATAATGACATAAAATAATAAAATACGTTTAATGGTTCAAAACAGTTGATTCTTGAACAAATGTCGACCAAAGTTCTGCTAATGATATGTTAAAACTTTAAGATTAATAAAAAATCTACCTTAGAAAATAATTTCCAATATATTACTAAATTGTTTTTCAACACTTAAAAGCTGTTTTTTTTTAATTTAACTTTGGCTGCACTAATATGAGGCTGTAATTTTTATAGCAATTTTTGCTCTATTTGTCCAATCGCCGCAGCTATAACCTTACCTGTTTATGTCACGAGAGCCCAGGGCCGCCGAAAGCCAAGGCAGATAGACGTCTTGTCAGTTTTCTCTCCGGGTCCTCCTCCATCCCTAAAACTTGCCAAATTGATAATACTTCGATTCCGAGCTGAACCTCCTCAAGACACAGGCCCCATGTTTCCAACTAGACTGACATGGCCTCTCGTCGGCCCTGCACGAGCCCTGTAACCAATATCTAGCTAATGGTACTTGTAGCTAATAAAGTAGCTAATGAAACTTGTAAACGATTCAAACCTTTCTGTGAAGTCAAAAAGCAACGATAACATGTATGGGTAAAAACTGATAAAGTCATTTCTGGTTGAGAGGCCGCAGTGGTCGAGTGGTTGGAGTGATGGCTTTGTAAACTTGAGTTGGAGAAATTTACTCCTGCCCTTGCTTCGGATGAACATTTTCTTTTTTGGACAGTAATTTTTTCTTGTTAGTCCGAATCAATAAAATCGATATTACCGTATGTAAAAGAGGCAACACACTAGATTACAATTAAGGTTTGTCAAGTGTTACAAAATTTCAAACTCCTACAACCATTTAACATTCGTGCCTAATTATATTTTTACTCATGAAAAATAATAAATGAATACTCTCTTCGCTCCATACATAACAACTTCCCAGTGAATACCGAAATCGCTCTCCTTTTAATATCCACGCAACAGCTCATATCTGTTTATTTCTCACTTCAGCGAATCACCTACAGCGCCGCTCGGGGAGAAATGCCTCTGCAGCATCATCTGAGTGTATGAGGTAATCCCTCTATACATGCTTCTCTAAGAACCCAATGAATATCTTTTCTCTTCCTTTATAGGAGCACATGGATTTGTTGCTGATGTTAGGGCGCTGTCAGATATCTTTCTGCTTGAGTCAAACTTCTCGGATAAGTCTATTCTACGTTAATAATAGGTCTTCTTTAAGTGTCTATTATCCGAGAAATGACTCTGTGTTTATATATATATATATATATATATATATATATATATATATATATATATATATATATATATATATATATATATATATATATATATATATATATATATATATATATATATATATATATATATATATATATATATATATATATACGAGGCATGTTTTTAAAGTAAGTACCGTTTTGATATAAAAAAAGAACGAGTACAGATAGAGCAAAGAAATTAATTGCACAAAAATCTACCATCCTTACGCTATTTTTTGACATTGCTCCCGTGATTTTCCAAGCATTTGTCATAGCGTGGTACAGGTTTTTGTATACCTATTCATAGAAAATTGCCGCCTGTGTAGTCAGCCATGGGATAACATGTTCTCTGAGCTCATTACTGCTGTTGTGCCACAGACCACCTACGAAAGACTTTAGATGCCGAAACAAATGAAAGATGTTGCGAGCGAGGTGAGGGCAGACCAGAGGATATTCAAAAACGCCCCAGCCAAAGCCCTGTAAGAGTCCTCATGGTTGACTAAACGGGCGGTAACTTTTTACAAATAGGTATACAAAAACCTGCACCACGCTATGACAAATGCTTGGAAAATCACGGGAGCAATGTCGAAAAATAGCGTAAGGGTGGTAGATTTTTGTGCACTAAATTACTTAGCTCTATCTGTACTCGTTCTTTTTTTATATCAAAACGGTACTTACTTTAAAAACATGCCTCGTATATATATATATATATATATATACATATGTACATAAATTCATGAATAAACAATCTAAATAAAATTGAAGATGCAAAAAGCAAGAACATAAAAATGAAAAAAGGTGAACCAGGGAGCGACACTTTCTCAAGGGGAGGACCGGTCCCTAAGTTCACGAGGCCCTTTCTGTTTAGCAAGAGGGATTGCTTTTGCATCTTCAATTTTATTTCGATTGTTTATTCATGAATATGTTTGTACTGTTTTTGTTTCTAGCAGATTTGCGCTAATTAATAAATAGATTAAATAGATATTGTATTTAACTAACAATTCGCGTTCCGCTAATAAATTGATCCGTGTCCGGTTCAAGATGACTTTCATCACATGTGACGTCACACAATGAAACATTTTGGTTCAAAAATCTGACATTTTAAAAAATTAATTAAAAATCAAATGTTGGGAAAATAAAATTATTTTTTGGACCCATGTTTTTTCTAATGCTTATACTACCAATTTCAGTGGCTATCAGTATTACTTTTGACTGAGAGAAAGATTTCCATTATGCACCGTTATAAAAACTTGAAATGTAATTGAAGTTTGGAAATGCATTTGGGAAACATATTTTTTTGACAAATAGTGTGTTTCTATTACACGTGTACAAATCATGATGAATTTTTATTGATACCTAAAACTGCATAAATTGTTCGCTACTCATTAAAAATGTGAAGATAATGAGAGAAGATGACTTATATGAAAACTCTCATTACCTTTATATTTTTTATAAGTAGTGAACACTATATGCTGTCTTTTATATTCTACTACTAACCACTTTTGAGTTATATGCAATAGATATTTACATAAAATAGACCTTATGATAAAACTCGTTATTACTAGCCCATACGTTTTTACGTACATAAATACTTACAAAAGCTTAGAAGAAACTTGTCAACATTCATTCAAAGGGAATTAAAATGAAAATCCAAGTAGAAATTTGAGAGGGATTTCTTTACGAAATACTTTACAGAAGAAGACAATGAAGTAAAATTGCAAAAATGTATCAAAAAACAATTATTTAGAATGGTTTATGTACTTGCCTCTTGGAGAAAAGCCAACTTGGAGCATTATGAAGGCTACAAAGAGCATATACATACACCAATATGTACGCTGCCAGGTTACACTTACCCGATCTATAATCTTGTACAAGTTTTATTATGATCATTATTATTCTTCAACTCAATTTTGGATCTTTATTTATTCCCCTTACCCCACTTCAGGGTAAACCAAAAAATTCTGTTTTGCCTTAGTCATTAATATTTTTATCGTGCTTAGTATGCATTATGTGTTCTGCTTCATAAAAACAGCCTTAATGACCTGTTCTGTAAGGCATTGGACTCGGGACTAGCAGGGTATCGGTTTGAATATACTCGGTGTTCTCTAATGGTGACTGGGACATATTAAATATGTCGTGACACAAAGTCCTCCTTGCTCCCATTACAAATCAATACTTTATGGGTTGCTGGACCAGGGGATTCTTAGCTCCTAATCTGAATTAAAAAGCAGTGCTGTCTTCAGGGATCCAGAATCACATGTAGTAGTAGACCCTGGAGTGTAATGTAATGCTTCTTAACGAACCACAATACCTTACATTTAGTTAAGCAAGTAATAACAAATGCTCCAAGTAATACGGTTTAAAAATAAAAACAAAACTGGAGATACATTCAAATCTTAAAATAAATGTGCAGCAACACTAACTGCAAAACCAGGAAACTGGTAACAGTACTTTTGATTCCCTTATTTTGTTGAAACCCTCAAAGATATTGAATGAATTGGGAAACAATGATTACCAGCTTTTTGTTGGAAATCAAATGTTCTGTTCTCATAGTTTATCTCTAACACTTAAAATTGTGATTGCATATTTGATGATAGCTAGGAGCCGATTGTTTTCCGATGAAAAATGGGTTCCATGTAACCTCAGAACACTAGTTTAACTTTAATTAAAAAATTTGTGAATGAAACTCGGTTATCCTTGCATTTAAGAATTAGTTACATACGTGGTTCAATTATATATCACATAGACATCAACTAACAACACAACTGACATTAAATTCCACTTAATTACATGAAAGGCAGTATCTAAACCCGGATTTTTTTAAAGAAAGTGCTATCTATATAAACAAAACAGAGAATGTATATGTATATGTGTTCTCTATACAAATCCACAGTTTGCTTCGGATCTCGACCGAATTTGGAGGGAGGTGCTCTGGCCCCCGAGAAGGAATGAAGGGGGGTTTTTCAAAGGCCAAAAAAGAACCGAAACTTTCGAGTTTTAATTAGAGAATCCAAAAATGGCATTAATTTCATCTTTTTACCCAAAATAATTATCCATTTTTTTTTTTTTTTAGTCTCATTCGAAAGCACGCGAAAAATACCCCTGAAGTAGGTTTGCTTCTTTCGAATTTCAAAAAAACCAAAGCTGTAAAATCACCAGGAGAAAAGTTATAAGCATTTTTACGTCTAAGAACATAAAAAATAAATCAGAAATTTATAGTCTGCACGCGAGCTCAATTTTAATTATCGTGAACAAAATCATTGAGAAGAACGATCTACTGCAGCTTTTTTTTTCCTCGACTGTGAACAAATAAAGTTCTTGATTTTGTTTTGAGGCTTTTCCTGTAATCAGAAAATTTAAAATTTTTCCTTTTCGATTATTTTTCCGTGATCTGTCGGGGAGTTTTCATGCAGTCTTTTTTTTTTTTTTTTTTTTTTTGCTCAAGCCTGACTGTTGAACACGCGTTACTTGACATAACTTTTGTTTGTAAGGTAGACCTGCAAAGCAGAGAGACGTAGCTAGTTTAACATTAAAGTAAATATTAGGGTTATTGAGTACCTTTCAAAAACAAATCTATTGCTTTATTTTAGAAACTAAAAAAAAATCTTTTTTTTTTACTTCAATGTTTTATGCATGCACAGATACAGCAAAAGAAAGTCTAAACTGATGCTAAAGTCAGGAATAAATTCCACGTGAATAGATTTAAAAACTTTTACCAAGTACAAATTTACTTGGGAAAAAAGCGAAACAAGCGATTTTTCACGCACAGAAACTTAGCAGTTTTCCCTCTGTCAAGAAAAACACATATAACACTGGACGAGGTCAAAGAGATATCGAAAAATGTTTCTGAAAATTGTCGAAATAGTTTCCTATCTACAAAACACAGACTTTTTGAAATCCTGTTCCAACTCTGCAAGGATTCTTCCTACTGTTATTAATTACCTAAAAGGAATGTTTCCCTGTAGGTTATGCCCTGAAATAAATTTATGTCATGTTCACAAAATATTTGACCCGTTGATATAATAGAAAGTATTTGATTTGTAGCGTTTCTGTTTTATGATTGCTTAAAACCAACAACAGCAAGTTTATTTGTTTTAATGAAGTTTTATTATTTTTTTTACTTTTGGCAGAAATTTAATTTAAAGTAATAAAATACATTTATGGATACTATATTTTTTACATTTGGTAATAATGCTGTTACAAAAATATTTGTTTGTCTATCTGCCACTTTAAAGGTCGCTTAGAGCCAAAACCATTAAACTGCATTGTTTTCAATTCGGTATAAATAAATAATGAATCAAAAACGAAAATAATTCCTAATAAATCGTTTTCTAAATTGCTAAATGTATTAATCTATATGATTATAAAAATTTATCTAAATTACTCTTCTCATAATACCTAGTAAAAATTGAAGAGTAAAAAGCGAACTGCTTGGTGAAATGTTTTTTACCTTACTTTAAGAATTTTTTAGTACTTTATTTTCTTAATAAAATAAAGATGACCGTGGAAAAGTAAAAAAAAAAACAAGTGGTTGATAAAAATTGTCTCAAAATCTAAGCGCCAGCTCCAAGCACGTTATTTAGGGGCTCAGGAAGGGGCAAATTATTCCCCTGGTTTTAGAAGCATACAAAAAAAAAATATTTTACAAGCGTGTATGCAGCAACATTCTTAGCATGAGTGTTAACGGGGGTGGTAATTTGTAGTGTTGTCCGTCCCCCTGCTTTAAAAAAAAAAAAAAACCTTAAATTTTTTATGTAAGCAGGAAGTTTGTACGGTACTCTTTTTTATTTTTGTGCTTAAACGAAAGCTTTAACGAAAAGACTAAAATAAATATTATGTAAAGTTTGCGTTAAATGCGTATGTAACCGCTCCCTCTCGCAATAGTGAGCTCTATTTTTGAAGACAATTGATGGATTACATGTTATTTAAGAAATGTTGTCAGGAAGATTTCAGAATTTAAGTTTTTATATTGTTTATAAACTCTTATATCCACGTCGAATGTCAACCCCTATATGGTTATTATCCGAGGTGGACCACTCCTCCCCCCCCCCCCTCCGTAGTGACGCTACTGGTAGCATTACTGGTATTTTAGCATTTTTATCATGTGATATGCAACGAATATCTACCCTACCCTTTACTTCTTTAAGAATTTTAAAAGACTGTGCCTGATCTGGTCTTTTTTTTTTTTTTTTCCAACCGTCGACTTTAGTTCGTAATTTCTATAAGATATATCATTTTGCTACATTTTTTTTTCTCAATTTTAATTATAAATTTCAAATTAAATTTTAACCCTTAAAATTTAGAGTAATAATGAAGTTCAACGCATTAGTCGTTAACACAATATTTAGTCGTCATGTCGATAAATAACTGCGATAACTTTAAGAATTATAATACGATGATTCTAAAGTATTTTATCCTCAAAATTTTGTCACCGCGAAAATCCAGATGCGTGCCGCAACGATTCAGCGCTCGGTTTTGAAAACAAATCACTCTCTGAAGTAGGGGAATGTGGGGCAAATTGAAATAGTTAATATGACGTCATGTGCTTATTCAAAATGAACAAATTGGAAATCGGTTTTGTAAAATTGCAGTGCATAAAGAAAGAACATTGTATTTTATAATAAAACTTGCATTGAAACTTTTGTTTTTGACAGTAAAATTGTTCCTTCCAAATCCCTCAGTAAATATCAGTTTATCTATTTGTCTTCGTGATTGGCTGAAGCAAATCACGTAGAAACATAGCAAACGTACGTATGTTTGGATGTTATTTTTTCAAAAGCAGCAGAGAGTTAAGAGAGCCAAGCATCATAACATTCCCGATTTTACAAGTAACCCATTTATCTTTGTCATAGGAATAAAATTAATGGGAGTTTTAATCATCAACACAGATAAAATTCTGTCCCAAATTTAGAGCTAAAAACTTACTCGTATTTCTAAAGTTTTGACAGCAATAGAATCAGCAAATTTTTGTTCGTAAATTCACCTTCTACGACACAAATTACATATATTCACTTGTTCAAGCATACATCATTCATTTTCTCAGCAAGATTTTCAGTCCTAATTTCTTACAAAGTCCTAATAAACGTTTCGAGGAACCTGATTATTAAACACCACTGTATCCCTTCCAATAGAAATTAATTACAAGTATATCCACATCCACATATCCGAGCTAAGATTTCAGGAAATTGGTTTCCTCCTAACAGAAGCTTAGGGAAAAGAAGAAAAAAACCTCACGAGTGGCACAAGCAGCAGTTGTCCCACGATTTCCATGAATATGTCCTTTACTTTCGCAGGAGACATGAAAGGATTATTGCTGTGTATTAATATTTTTTCTCAATGCATTTACTTCCTGAACCGAGTCATCTATGAATGATTCAATTGTATATGATATAAAGCTACAGCTATGGCGTATTTATATCGAGTGTCTGGTGCTCATCGCACTCGATAAATGTTCGTATCAAAGTTATGTTTTTAGGAGAATTATTGTAGCGAAATGGCATGCTATTTCGAAATACATGAATAAAATGCAGCTTTCCGATGTTTTCCTAAAAATTACCTTTATTTTACCAGAACAATTAAGCATTCTGCCGTGCTAAGCACAAAAAGTGGTATCTACACTTTTTGTCAAAATTGAGTTACTGTCGGGGATGGTTCTTTATAACATGTTTTGCCTATGTGCCATGTTTCATTGTCCTTTGTGAATGGGAAGTATTTTTTTTTTATTCTAAAAATGAGGAATCTGAATCAAATACACCCAAACCTCTTTTTGTGTGGTAGATAGGGTCCGCATGAAAAAAAATCGCATAAAAAAGATCGTTCGTTTTATAAATAACTTCGTCCGTTTTATAAATACTATCGTCAATTGAGTTGCAATCTGATTGAAATTTTCATACACCGCACAAAAAAAGTTCGCACAAAAAAAGTCACACAAAAAAAAAACCGCACAAAAAAAGGTTTGGGTGTATATGGAAGCGTAAAATTTTAAATAGCAGTTTCTCAGCTCAAGCGCAGTTGCAGATACGACTTTTGCGCTTAGCACGGCAGTATTTTGCTTTCTTCTAAGCATGTTTCTATCCTTTAACACCTTTGCATTAATTATCATACTAAAATACATTTTCTCATTACTTAAGTTCCTTTCTTATTAAGGTAAAAGCACCAGTGGTTGACACCCGTACTAGTAGTTGGCACTGCACTAATAGTTAACACTCATTAAGAAAAAAAATAATGAACAAGAGAAATTATAAAATTGAACGAAAAATGACAATAGTGTAAATCAGGATTTGAATGTGCATGTAGTGCTTACCTATTAGCTCACTCTTAGCTATTTTTTTGGCGTTTGTGTTTCATTTTTAAACTTATTTTTCCTTCATAAGTCTTAACAACTGGTGCAGTGTCGGCTACAGGTGTGGGTGACAGCCACTGATGATTTTACTTTAGTTTTTTTTTTTTAAATTTATATTTTATTAATTTACTTAGTTATTTATTTTCTCTTGGATTTTCAAGCATACAATATTTAAATTCACCTTATATCCATAATTTCAAAGAAATGCTTACCCTTAAGGAAAAATAGCGAACTTGTAGAATGTAAATTTTTTCCTTTACACATTTATATTTAGAAAAAAAAAAACAAATTTCAACTGGACAGCATGAAATACAGATTGAGGTTCAGTCTGCATTTTATTACAGCATCACCACCAAAAGTGCTTGCATTGCATCAAAAGTGATAGTCCATCACCTTTGAATGACACTCATGCATTAAACCTGAAAATAATCCATCGTCAACTGGCGACTAAACATCGAAAATTGGCGATTAAAGAAATTATTGCTCCCTTGTTACATACTGGAGCAAGAAATCCTTTCGATCTTGCTTGTTGTGCTTGGTCTGGTGTTACCCTAATCGAAAGCAAGTACTACAAGTTAAAGTTTTTCTGTAAATGTGTACACATAACTTTTGATACCTAAAGGTGCACGCAGTGTCACTCAACTTCAATTTACGATTGTCAAAACTATTTTGCTGATTTTTTAAATGTTTTTTGGGACGACTGCCGGTTTTGGGAGATAAGAGCTCTCAGTATCATTGATGCTAATCCGACCATGTTTGAATTCAGCATATCAGTCAATAATAATTGATTCTCTTGTTACAGAGACTTCATAATGCTTATCGAGCTACTATTTGGTTTCTTAAGTGGTTTCTTCCAACAAAAAATAAGTTTAACACCCGAAATTCTTTTTTTTATCTATTGTAACGAGAATAACAAAAGGTTGTTTCGCCAAAACCAGTTAACGTCTGAATAGACGTCAAACTATCATAAAAGTTCGCTACGTTTAGTTTCATTGTTGGTACCTTAGAGCAGAAATTAGTAAATGGAGGGAGCGAGTCCAATAATTTGCTAAGCAAAAGCTTGGGTAAAGAGCTCAAGTCACGTGACTCAACAATGACGAGTGGTTGACAGGTTTTGCGTGAAACTAGCGAAGGCAACCTGATTTCCTCCAATGCTTTTCTTTAAATTGTATCACATGATTTAGGGTCTTTCCTTCACGAATGAAAACCTTCACTCCCTCCATTTTATGTCTTCTCAATGGTTGGTACCAGCAACTTCTCTATTAGTATCCCCAAGAACGTCCATCGAAGGTTGATCTAGAAGTAAACTCATCTGTCTATTTCCTCGAATAATGTACCACCATTATAATTCTCCGATAAAATTAAAATTATCTCCTGATCGCAGCAATTGGTTTTGATTGACGCTTCAGCTTCAATTAATTTGTAAAGAGAGTAGTGGAATTTCTTTTTCAATATTTCCTATCGTCTGACGGTTTTCTGAGAGATTTTCGTTTTCATTTCTTTTATCTTTTACCTCATGTTCGGTTGTTCATTGGCTCTCTCTTCACCCCACCACATTTGTCATCTCGAAAATCGAAACTCATGCCACTGGTTTGTAAGATTTTTACGCAGCGCATAATTGGTATATCGAATATCCTCAGAGTGTCTTTTTTGCTCTAGAATGAAACTTTTAATTGGAAAGAAAATGGCGCGAGTCAAGTAAACGATACAGAGTTAGAAAATGGATTAATAAAATAAACCATTTTATTACCCTGAGATTTGTCAGACAGTGATTGTATAAAATAGGGGAAAGGGGGTTACATGTGAACTTGGTATGTTTTACAAGGATAGAGTCAAGCAAAATATCTTAACAAATTCTAAAGTAATCGCAGTACCAGTCCTAACGACATTGAATAACTTCAAAGTTAGATTTATTAGCTTTGGATTTTTATTGCACACATAAATGAACTACTATTCCCCCGCTTGAACTATTATTCCCTTTTCTCAAGAACCGAGTTTTCTTTAAATGTTATCAATCCATCAAATTTGAAGATAAATAATTTATTTTAGAATAACGCAGATAATTCTCTACTGTGATATCAGATATCGAACTCCATTCACGAGAGGTTCATCTAAGGTCGAGTTAAGAGAAGATTTACTTTTTCTGCCTTAAAACAAAATGTGTCCTCAAAATTTATCTTCCGCTTAATCATGCATACATCTCTGAATGCTCTCGGCAAAATGAAATCCCTAGTACAATTTCACATCGAAGAGAGCCCAGATGGCTCCATCTGGCGGGAAACTAGACTTCAAAATTATTTCCGTCATTGACATCCGCACATTAATGGTGGCACATGAAAGACTGGATGTTGTATCGAAGATTTGCAACTACTAGATCTGCAAAAGGTTAAATAGTATAACGCAGTAACATTAGAAAAAAAAAACATGCATACATAAAGCAGTGGAGTACCTAGCACGGGTGACACCCGGGGCGGTAATTTATGGTGTCAACCCTACTCCATCCCCTACAAATGCAAGGAGAAAAAAGGTTTTAATTTTTATAAATGAAAAAATTAAATTCTTAAAACCAATTGGGTATCAGCTCCCTTCAGAGGATGTCCCACAACGCAAGCACTACCCTAACCTCCCCCTCTTCTGTGATAATGCAACTGCGTTTGATAGAGTTTAATAGTGTAAATATAATTTGAAAAGGAGGGAAACTTCTGAATTTATGTGTTTATATTTTTCACTAATTTGCAATTTCACTTTGCGTGTCACCCCACAGACAGGCGCACCCGAGGTGGGCCACCCCTCCTCCCCCCCCCCCGGTAGTGACGCCATTGAATAAAAATCTTACTTTTCTTTCAAGAATTCATCTCTCTTCAAAAATAATTAATAATCACATAATCTAACTAATCATACAACTTTATTTTTACATATAAACAGCTGTACTGAGCCATCAAACTAAATTTATCTCTTTATAAAGAAACGTCGTTTCACTCTAATCCATAGAAAAACTCTTTTCCTGCCTGATATTTCACTCCTACACCTGTCGAGATAGTTAAAATAAAATATAGCCACGATAGCGGTTATTGATTTTGATTGACGCTTTACCTTCAATAGATTTGTGGATAAAATATTGGAGGAGTTCTTCATCTTTTTCCCTATCTCTCTTTCTCTCTCTCTGGCTACCTTGTATCCCTTGACTTCTTTTGTCTCAACTCTCTCGTGCTTGTTCTATTCTCTCTCCTCTCGATCACATCCACATTTGTCATCCTGAAAATCGGAGTTGGAGTCGCAACTTCACAGGATTTTCACGATGCGCGTAATTGCAATTTCGAATATCCGGAGGGTTTTTCTTTACCCGAGAAGAAAACTTTTCTTCGCGGGAAAAATGGCACAAGTTTTGAGGAGCGTTTTTAAATTCCTTTCCAAAAGATGAATTGAACTTCTATTTTTCTCAGATTTTTCTTTTTTTAATCAAGTATCACCATATTCTTCATTTTTGTGATTGTATAATTTTCTGCAATGAAATTCAGGTTTTCATCTTTCAATAAACATGAAGATGAAGCTTTGTGTCGGTCACAAATACAATTACAATTTAAGAAAGAGTGAGATTCAGGAAATTGTGAGAATTGTGACAAGGAGCAAGGACCCTTCTTGCGACCCCCTCGCAAAAAATTTCGCTTTGGATTAAAAAAAAAAAAGTTCTTATATAACACTATGAAATATAACGTGACATGTGACAGGGGAAAGAAAGGTAAGATGACAAGTGATCATTTGTAACAAGGGGGTGAAATGTATTGAAATGTGACATCATTTATGGATAGCTCATTTTCAGTTCGGTTACCATACTTCCTATTGGCTACTAAACTTCATTCACGGGAAACATCGACTAGATATAAACAAAGAATTTCACCCTTTGGCATGTTCAATCACGTGCATTGCTTGGACAAGAACAAATTGGCGCCAATCAGACGGCGAATGCGAATCCTATTGGTTAACTTTTTTTTTGAGCAATCACGATTGCTTATTGTTCTCACTTGACAGTTTTGAATTCCTATGATTTAATTTTTCCCCCGCCTCCCTATGCAGCACCACGGTCGGCCGGCCGCCTCACGATGCTGCTCCTCTAGCGAAAAGTCTTCAGGTTGCGTCACTTACTTGCCTACACTTACACCCACACACACACACAACTACACACACCTACACACACACACACACACACACACACCACCACCACCACGACACATAAACACATAAACACACACGCATACATACAGACACCTACACACACAAACGCATACACATACCCCCACACATACACACAAATACGCATACACACAATTACCCACACACACACACACAAACACATATGCCTAAACACACACGCCTACGTACACACACACACTCGTGATTGCGGAAAACATAATTTGAATTCAAGATGTCAAAGTTCAAATTAATTTATTTTTTTATATATATAGAGAAAATCCCTAGAAATGGCATTGCGACAAACCTCCTAAAAGTCTTTTTGTTTACTTTCAGTTTATGCATTCCGTTAACAGAATTAAGTGCATATGCAATAGGAAATGGATGTCAAAGCATAGATGGAACATTTTATACTTCAATTCCTCTTTCCCCTGCTTTTAAGATCTTATATAGGGTCTGGCATATTAACCTGCCGTATTTGGAGAGGGCACTGTGTGAGTTGTAGTGGGGATATGGTGGTGGAAGTGGTATTGACAGATAGCAGTATATGGGCCATTTGCAGTAGCAGCAATGGCATGGCGCAGTAAGCATCGTCATGTGTTGTGCAGGAGCAGCATATTCGAGATGGTGGTTTTTGGTAGCAATAATAACTGTGATATGTGACATGTGACAGGAGAAAGATTTGTAAGATGACACGTTACCATCTGTGACAAGGGGAGTGAAATGTATTGAAATGTGACATCATTTATGGATAGCTCATATATATTATTGTTCGGTTACAATTTAGCAGTCAGAGTCCTGTTGCAGATAGCAAAAATAATGATGATTGGGTATCATACTTAAGAGCCAAAGATACTACACTGAAAATCAAAAACACCTGGCCATCCTCTTAACTTATTCACAGCCACTTCAGAACTGACTCTGGAATCAAGCAAGCCCTTTTAATAATCTTGAACACGAAAGGACTCGAAGTTTCTGGAAAGATATGCAATTATGTATAAGGTTCAAGCATTGGTGAAGCAAAGTACGCATTCAAGATTTGGATTTTTTTTGGACAATTTCCTGCTTTGCAACAATTAGGTTGAAATTTCGATCAAATGCTGTTTTTTGCTGATTTTAGCTAAAATTAGTAAGAATAGTATGTTTTATTTTCTATGACGGATAGCGCGGAAAAAGTGCCATTGGGGGCACAAAACTGTCATAAAAATTTGAGGTGTGTGGTATAGTTCTTTTCTTTGCCACAACTGCGTAGAACTTTCTGCCATTTTCTTTTTTTTTTTTTTAATGTTTTCAATAAATTTTGTCAAATAATTAAAACTTTGTTTTCACCATATTTATATGAAGTAATTATATAGTTGTTCACATGTGATGTATCTTTAAATGCTTGAAGTGTTTAAATAAATTACTTTTTGCGTATATATTTTTTAAAATTGAAATATGCCATTAGAAAACGTAGTGCAGCTGTTGGTTTGATTTGCTTTCAAAACCAACGGGAGTAACCTAGAATTCGTTCTTATTCACAAATAAATTTTTTAAAACAAGAATAAAAAAGTTACCATTAGTCCAGGATCTAACAGCATTTCTGTAGGATAGTTTGAGTAGGGAGAATTTTTTTTCAAAAATGTTTAGTGGGTGTTCTAGAAAGTATTTTGGGCTTGAGCGGACATCCGCCACCTGCTGCATTTTCCTGCTATGACGTCATCAAAAATGGCGACCGAGCGCTCTTATAAACGCTCAGTGCTCATATCTATGTTAATATTTGACCGATTTGACTGAAAATTTGGTCAGTATGTTAAAATTAGGGTAAAAACCCTAATTTTAACTTAACTAGATGAATAGCAATGTGTTTTAACTATTGCAATAAATTGATATATTTTTTTATATAAGATTTATTTCTTTACATATAGTAAGAGAAGACTAAAAATGTCTACTGAAAACTTCGAAACACGTTTAAATTTAAAATAAAAAGTATGATAAGTAGGAATATAATACCTAATAAAATCTAAAATGTATACTTTAAAAATATTGTTACAATTTGATTCTAACCCTTTGCTACTACGCTTGCAGAAAGAGCAACAAGTTACTCAACTTTCTTTACATGTTCAGGGGAGTTGGCACATTTTAAGGGATTACAAGTCCCAATTTAATCTGTTAGAAATGTCTGTAAGGCATCTTCTGGCACTAAATCATTTGTTACTACAGAAATACCAAATTTATATAAGTTTAGGGCAACTAACCACTTGCCGGTAACATGACGTTGAAGGTATGTGTTAAAATAAGATCTCAAGAAATGACCCTAAGCATTTCTGCTAGTACGTGGCAAATTCTCAATGTTGATGTTCTTTGCATGACGATACAGCCATATTCTAAGATAATCTAAAGATCTACAGAATAACTCTCTTTGTATATTTGCACTAATTATTTTTCTGCCGACTTAATACTTCGTCCTATGTAATTCCAGTCAGATGTTATACCAAAATTCTCCAAATATTTTATAGATGTCTAATGAAGAGTAGCTTTTCTGTGCCAAAATAACTCGTGTTATCTAATCAAGACAGTGCATGAATTGTTAGAAGCATTGAACATAACTTTTTACTATTTTTTCCCTTGAGTATCATGAAAGGCCAAAGTCACGTGGAGTCACCAATTCAAATGCGCAGCAATACCAAATCATTGAAGAGAAGTTCAGTAAAAATAAACTATCCATATCAGAACTAACGAGAACGATTTTAGGATACTCACACAGGAATAAATGTTTTGAACGTATCATCTTTTTTAAGTTTGCTTCTTTAGCTGTCAAACAACTTTAATCCAGGTGGTTTATTTGCTTTCTACTTAACACTGATGAACAGTTGTACAATTCCTCACCCTCTTCATCACCATAAAAGGCTTTAAGGATGTGGTTGGTATTACATAGTGCTTGTATCTATAATGTGGTTGGTTACATAGTACCTGCACTAGCAATGAACACCAGTAAAATAAGTTTATTTCTTCATGATCTCCAAAAAGCCGCTGAGTTAGACATGTATTGGAACATCTTAAGAGATCTTAACGACATCTGTCTCTACACTGTCTGAAAAAAGTGCGATTTTTTTTCTGTGATGTTCCCAATACCGTACGAAAAAGCAGAAACTGTTTAGCCAAAGATTTCCTTTTCATTTTCCATTACCTTTCGAAAATAATTCAGAACGTCCATATAACAGATTTTTTCGTCAGACATGAACAAGGTGTCATTGCCATCTCTGTTGCTAACATAAGATGCTTCTCACCCTTTTCACAATGCAGTTTATTTGTGGTTTTATCATTAAACGATGAACAGTCTTCAGATATAGTTCATACTGAAAGATTTCTTACATATCATATGAACTAGCTTCAGCTACTTGTATGATGCAGTGAGATTAACTGCTCGACTTCTTTTTAGTAGTTTTCAAAGTAACACCTAAGTTTTGTGCTTTGTTGCTATGAAATGATGGGTATGAATGGTACTTGAGATTTTTCTGGTAAATAAGATCTGATAAATAATGGTGTAGTGTTTTGAGCAGTGTACGATACATGTCTTCACCGGTCTTAAATAACTTTAATACTTTGTTAGTAGATTGTGTATTGGATTAGGAAGCATATCAAATAGGTTACCGTTTTACAGTATAAATCAAAACTTTGATGAAACCTCTGCACCTAATATGTGAGTTTGCTTCTTACAAAAATCCTTGCGGATGTTTAAACCTTCGATATAAGTAACAGAATCTGTCAGTTCTCGAAATGCATTTTATCAGACCATATATATTGTGTTATCTCTCATTGTGCTATAAACTCTTTTTGCTTAGTATGCCCTCACATGCTTATATTTTTATCTTTCTCAAAATCCACCCTCTGTTGCATTCACTACACAACAACAACGCGCTCTATTGCTATTGTGGACGTCGCCATAAAGGGGGCCAATAACAAATGTTCTGGTTGATTAGTTAGTCCCACTAAGTGAAAACGGTAAATAAATATTTTTCACACAGCAATACTCATCCGCTGTTGATGGTTGAACACGAAAAAAAATTGAAAAATGATATGAATTATTTTTAGGGGACTTTTCTAACCGCATAACTCAAAACAAAACTAGCACCAAACTAAATAGTGTAAAAATGTGCAAGTTTCATACGAATCGATCAAGTATTAACATAGATATGTGCATTCATGAGAGCAAGCGGCCACCATCTTCGATGACGTCATAGCAGGAGAATAGACCTGATGGCCGAAGTCCACCCAAGTCCAAAATACTTTCTAGGTCACCTACGAAACATTTTTGAAAAAAATTCTCCCTACTCAAACTTTCTACAGAGATGCTGTCAGATCCAGGACTATCTTTCTTAACTACACTGCTTGACAATTGCTAAGGAACAAGTGATTTATGCAAATTTGTGCCTCAGACAGCTGGTAAATGGAAATAAATTCAAATTGAGATGGCATGGTAGATCAAGGCTCGTTATCTGCATAAGAAACAGTGCATACAAATTCAAGATTCGTACGAAAATTCACGCTGTTTGGTGTTTAACAAAAATAGCGCTGGATGCTGAAAAAGTTTTTTCTCTGAAATTCTGTTTGGTTCTTGAAATATTTAAAAGTAAAATGTCAGCAAGACATCATTTGATAACCTACAATCGTGAAAGAGCAGTTGGACGACTGGAAGCAGGTCAAAGTGTCACCACTGTAGCTGCTGAAATGGGTGTAACAAAAAGTGTCATCTCGCGATTACAGAAGGCCGCTGAAGGTGGAAATGCTTTGCAAAAGCATGCCGGGGGTCGTGGTAGAAACACCACACCTTCAGAGGATCACTATGTAGCCCTCTTGGCAAAAGGAAACAGAAAATTCACTCCTGGAGAGATAGCTGCAAATTTTACAAGTGCTACCGGTGCGCATGTTTCTGCAAGAACTATCTCATGGCGATTTAAAATTTTTGGATTGTATGCACGGAAGCCTGTACGTTGCTTCCCACTTCAACCACACCATCGTCGAGAGAGATTACGCTGCTGTAAGGAACATGTTGGTTGGGATCGTCAAAATTGTTCTAGAGTTATGTTCTCTGACGAATCTCGTTTCAGTGTGACAGGTGATTCTGGTCACCAACTACTGTGGAGAGAGCAAGGAACTCGTTATGCACAAACAATTATTAGTGAACGTAATCGGTACGGCCCAGGCATGATGGTGCGAGCAGGCATCATGCACAATGGCGGAACAGCGCTTCACATTTTTGAACAAGGAAGCGTTACGTCGCAAAGGTACTGCAGAGAAGTTATACTGGATTATGTTCGTCTTTTTAAGGGGGCTGTAGGTCCAGACTTTCTTTTTATGGACGGCAATGCACTGTCACACAGGAGCATTCAAGTATCAGACACACTGCAAAGTGAAAACATTCTCCGTATGTAGTGGCATGCGTTCTCTAACGACTTAAATCCAATTGAACACGTCTGGGAGGGTCTTGGCAGGCGTGTTGTGCAAAGAACCGTCCCTCTCAGAACAGTACAAGAACACTAATCCGCCTTGAGAAAGGAGTGGGAAAATATCCCCAAGGAACTCCTCGATTGTTTAGTGGGGAGTATGGAAAACAGATGCAAAATGTGCATTAGTGTCCCTGGTAATCACACGTCATACTAAAGTACTCATGTCTCCATCATTTTCACCTAGATCTGTTTTTCGTTGTTGCTTGAAGATCATATTAGAAGGATTTTTTATAATTTTTAAGTTTTCACTTAATTGATGCAGTAATATCTATACTATTTTGTACTTAAAATAAAGGCACATCCTCCCTACTAACTATGTACTTAGTTCTGTTTCTTTAATCATTGTCTATTCTTAACTATTCCAGAAAACGTAATTGTCCCTTAGCAATTGTCAAGCAGTGTATAAGCAGTCGGGTGAAATGGCACTCCTGTAAGAACAGGAAAAGAAAAACAGAAAACAACGTTGCCATTGTTCGTGCTGAAAAAAAGGAAATAAATTAAGAACTGCAACATTTGGTGTACATTTTCCATACGAACGAATCCCAGTCTGACGCCTGTTAAATAATATACAGAAACTACTAGACCAAAAGACTTTCAAGCCCAATCAAAGCCAAGCTGATGGAATGCGAAAACTTACTCAAGCTACTACTCAGGTTACCTCTCATGTATTTCTACTTGAGCAAAAGAAAGGGAAAATGCTGAAAATTTGAGCACAGACCAAAAGCACGTAATTGAGATAGTATTGCAACTGTTTCAACTGGATTGTGCCCTCCAGAGATTCAAATCAGTCAACCAGGGCCTATTACGTAGTCTAGATGACTCACAGCTGCCTTCAGAACTCTTTGCTTGCACTTCAGTACCTCGAAACCCAAAGAAGCTTCACGATGTCTCTCACTGTTCGTAACATAAATTGATTTTCCCGTGTGGTTCTTCTAAAGAAATGTCCAGGGTACGCAAAGTGATTTAGAAAAATAAATAATATGGCCATCCTGAGAATTCACAATAATGCTACCACCAAGATATCGAAACATTGTGATGAATATTAATTGCAAACATATTCCGCGATTGAAAGAAGAAATAAGGATCAAGAAATTTGAGCGTTTATGGTTTATAAGGTTCCAATATTAAAATTCAGGTTTACGGAATGCTACGATCTGTTCGATTTGGTTCTCGAACAATATCAGCCAACTTCGAGTCAAGAAATGCATTTCGTCATAAGAAACAGAAATGTACATAATATCTGAAACAATTTTATAATATATAGTCTGCTTTGCAAGCCTTACGCCAGCAGTAAGTAAATAGAAATACAACTAAAATAGCACGGAAGTTGCAAATGACCATGACGAAGGAGATGTTTTTATACACAACACATATAAAAATATTATAACAAACATAAAAATACTATTTTTCCAGTTTTGCAAAAGACAACAAAAACAGCATTTCATCGAAAGTTTCGCCCAAAATGCGACAAATCAAGATATTGTCTAGAAAAATTCAAATTTTTATGAGCACTTTGCTCTACTAATGGTACCTTTTCCACACTACCCATCATTGATGTGAAAAAAAGTGTTCTTGGGCCCACCCTATTGTACATACCTCTGTTATTTGTAACTTCTTGGGAATAAGGTTAAACATCTTAAGATTAAGAATAATGCCACAGAAGAAGTGTGGGACTCAGTTTACGGAGAGTGCTGCCATTTAGTAGGATTTTAAAACTGCAGCTCAACATTCACGTATAGTTAGAAGAAAATAATCCAAAATGTCAAGTAACAGAATACAAAGTGTCAAAGTATACGGTATACATTAATTGTATTAGCCTCTTTATATCAGTTGCAATACTGCTTTTTTCCTTAAAGAGGCAAAGTCAGGTTAAAGATGAAAATTAAGTCAGAATTTACTACGCAATTAATAAAAAGCAAATATTTGGTTTGTTTTCTTTCTTTTGAAAAAAAAATCAAATGTGACCGATCATGATTATTTTTTGAAACTACTTGCATTTAAACTTCTAAACTATGCTCAAACTTTTAACACTTAGAATAAATGCACGCTATGGAAAGCAAAAAGTAATCATTTTATGTGAGTATGAAAAAAAAAAGTAGTTCGAAAAAATTCAACCACGAAACACGAAAAAACAGGATATGAAAATTTTAAAGAGCCTTTGCCACATCAAAAAACACAAGAACATGTATCAAAAACTCCTTTATTTACTATTTTATGTATACAATAATTTTCAAGCACTACCAATTAATTATTTCTTAGTTTTTTATTTTTCGGGGCATCAAATATTATTTAACAATTTCAGCCCAATTCCCAAAGCGTTGATAAAACACACATACACACCTAAGAAGTCATATAGGGAGTAAATTTCCAATTTATCTCCTCAAAGAATGTTCACAGAACGCTCATCCGGAACTAAATCCACCCTCGTACACCCTTTCATATTATTCCATCGTCATATCTGGCGACGGGGATAAAAATAAAATACGGCTCCGATCGCAGCAATTGATTTTGATTGACGCTTTACCTTCAATAGATTTGTAGAGAAAATGGCGGAAGAAATTCTTTTCTATTTTCTTCCTCATAATGTCTTTCTTAGTGATTTTCGTTTTCATTTCTTTTATTTTAACTGATGTTCGGTGAGTTCTTCTATTCCCTCTTCACTCCACCACATTTGTCATCTCAAAAATCGAACTCCGCGCCACTGATTCGCAGGATTTTTGAGTTGCACATAATTGCTGTTTCAAATATCCTCTGGGTTTCTTTCTTGGTACCGTCTAAAGAAACTTCTTAGCGAAATATAGCAAAATAATCTGGATAGAAAAATCTGCATCCAAGAAAGGATGGTTCTGTTAGTTATGTTGTAGATACATGCTTCGAAAAGGAATTGGAGAACACAAAATATTAACTTAAAATGTATGAGTTTTTTCATATGTTTTTCGTATATATGTTCAACAAATAATTTATTTATGCACACACACACACACGCATATATATATATATATATATATATATATATATGCAGGGTGGTCCCGAATTCATGGTACAAACTTTAATGGTAGGTACAGGACATTGTAACAAGGATTTATTGTATAGGAATGTATAGTCGCAAGTGACGTGGTTAGGCGTAAACAGGGGAAATAACGGCCGAAAGGAAAAACAAAGATTTTATTGAAATCGTTGTTGACAAGTGTCATGTTTACAGTAAGTGTTCAAAATTGCGTCTACCATTAGCGATACATGCTTGACAGCGTCGCACAGAGGGGCATTTGAGCCAAAAAGCTGGCCAAAAGTCGAAAATGCAAACTTCAATGAGTAGCTTTGACCTTAAATTTCAGAAAAGGTAGATAAATTTGGCATCACGTGGAAGTGTTCCCTCTGCACTGAGACTAACCAGTCGAATTTACCAGCAGTCAGAACTTAGCGCTTTCGAAATACGGCTGTCTTCGTTTGAGTCATTACAGTTTCTCGAAGTTACTTCATTGTACTATTTTCACGTCAGAAGTAACTCTAGTGAAATAATTTACTATGGACGAGGTTGGGCAAGGTTTGTGCACTATTATTCATCAGTTTTATTTATTTTAAACTACTATTTTTACATTAGTACGGTTTGTCAAACTTCACAAAAATTATATCTGTTTTTTTTTTTTTTTTTTTTTTGCAATTCCTAAAAAAGTGAAGGTTTTTAAACATGTTGTACTCATTTGTACTCAATGTAAATTATACCCCGTGATACATCAGAATATCTATTTTGATAATCTGAACTAAAAGTTTGCCCGAATTTGCCCGAAAAAATAATAACGCGATCAATAGAGCAGTTGTGATTTTTATTTATTTCTCTTTTTTCGGTTGTTTTTAGGTTCACAGGCTTCTGTTACATCTATGAGTCGAATACAACTGCATAAGATGTTAATTGGCAGTACAGAAAGGTCCTTTGATGGAAAGTTTATAGAACTAATTAAAAATCTAGCTAAAATTACTAACTGCACTTGCGAAAATTTGTCGGAAGTTAAAAACACCATTAACAGTTTTGAAATTGTTTACATGCGAAAATGGATGGCATGTAATAGAATGGAAAGCCGATTTCTAGAAAACAACCAAAATTGGTTAAAAGAAGGGGTTATGTTACCTACCTACTCAGTTCCGGGTCTTTTACCATTACGAGTGAAAGAACGAAGCGCCGAAAAACATCGGAACTAAGAAAAAATGTTGCTGTTGATGAATTAAAGTATGCTGCTCAAATGAGTCATCGTGGCATAGGCAACACAGACGTGGCAAAAGTTATCCAAGACATAAATAAGTCTCCGACCAGAGCAACAAAGTTTCGAAAAGCAGTCACTGCTGGTTGCATTAGTATCAAAAAACACTCGCCGGAAGAGGCTTTAGCAATATTTGTTGAAGCTAATTTGTCTAGGAGTCAGTATGAAGTCATACAGCAGGCTAACAAAGATGTTTATCCTTGTTATAAATATGTACAAAAAGCAAAGCGAGAATGTTATCCGAAAACGTTTGTCGATGAAACTTGTGCTCAAATACAGTTGCAAGATTTAGTAGATCACACACTCATAAGATTGTGCATGTATTTAGAGCCAGTGTTCCAAGCATACAGTCATGAAGAAGCTGCAGATTTTGTGTTGATTTTTAAGTGGGGTTGTGACGGATCAAAGCAAAGCCAGTACAAACAAAAATTTGAAAATGAGGATGTCACTGATTCTCACATTTTCCTCAGTTCTCTTGTGCCTCTTAGATTAATGTCTGGCAAAAATGTTATCTGGCAGAATCCTTGTCCATCGTCACCTAGATTTTGCAGGCCTATTAGAATAAGGTTTATTAAAGAGAACAAAGACATCACAAACGAAGAGATTTGGTATATAGAAAATCAAGCTAAAAACTTAGTTCCAACAAATGTTAGTGAAACAATTAAAATAAAACATTTGTTACTGCCTACAATGGTGGACGGCAAAGTGTGTAATGTGGTCACTGACACTGCATCTACTATGCGCTGCTATACATGCGGTAGCACGTCAAAAACCTTTAATGACTTATCAGCAAAAAGCACAGAAGATCCAGAGACTTTTAAATTCGGGCTATCTATTCTGCACGCTAGGATTCGGTTTTTCGAATTTTTATTACATTTATCATATTAGATAAAAGCAGGAGTATTCAAAGGTCGTCTTACAAAGAAAAATGAAAAAGATCAAATTAAGGCAGCCAAAGTGATAATTCAAAAAGAATTCAAGAATAAAATGGGATAGCTGGTTGACGTACCTAAAGTTGGCTATGGAAATACGAATGATGGAAACACGTCTCGTAGATTTTTTGGTGACGTGAATGAAGCAGCTGCCATTACAGGGATAGATTTAGAACTAATTCTCCGATTTAAAATAATATTGGAGGTGATATCTTCGGTTTTCGACATAAATGTGGAGCACTTTGGCATGTATACCATGGATACTGCGAAGTATTATGTAAATTTGTATGCCTGGCAACCTATGTCACCAACAGTCCACAAGATTCTAGTTCATGCTCCGAGTATTATATCGCATGCCTTGTTACCAATCGGTCAGTTGTCCGAAGCGGCCGCAGAAGCCAAAAACAAGCATTTTCGGCAGTACAGAGAAAAATTCACCAGAAAAGATTGTAACGAAGACGTTTTAAATAGACTCTTGTTAACTTCTGATCCATATTTGAGTAGCGTTAGATCATCTAACATGAAGAGAAAAAGGCAAACGATATCGAAGGAAGCCATAAAATTTTTTAAATCTTTTTGTTTTGAAGATAGTGATACTGATGACAAAAGTTTGTAGACTTTCATCACCATCATCCCATGTACGTGTACAAAAACAAAACTATAATTAATTTGATCTGCTTTAATTTTTTGTACATTTCACTGTGTCGAATGTCTGTTTAACAGTTAGTAAATATGTACTTCAACATTGTTAAATTGTTTGGTTTCCTTTTACATATCTAAGCCAGTTAATAATCGGTATAACTTTTATGGGTTGCGTTTGAGCAAGCAAAATTAAGAGTATACATATAACTTGCCCGAGTTTATTATTAGCAACCATTTTCTAGTTAAAAACTAGCAGAATAATCATTATATTTGGAAAATTTGATTTATGGCCAGCTTTTTGGCTCAAATGCCCCACTGTGCGTCGGTGCAGCGATTGGCGTACACGTTCAAAGATGCCTGGTATTTCACGCACACCTGCAGCAGCTACAGATATGCGAGCGACGAGATCCTCATCTGAGTCAACTGGAGTCTCATAAACAAGACTCTTTAGATGTCCCCATAAAAAGTAATCGAGGCTCGGGAGATCGGGGTGGCCAAGGGACTGGTCTACCACACCCAATCCATCTAGCACCAAACGTGGCATTCAGGTAATTCCGTACATCAATGCTGAAGTGTGCTGGTGCCCCATCGTGCTGAAACCACATGCGGTTACGAATGGCGATCGGAACATCATGCAGCAGTTGTGGTAACACTTCTTGCAGAAAAATAAGATAGCTTCCTCCACTGAGTCGCGGGGGTAGTAAGTATGGGCCAATCAAAAAGTCGTTCACAATACCAGCCCACACATTAATACTGAAACGTTGTTGAAACGCATGTGGACGCGTTGCATGTGGAATATCGGTTGCCCACACATGGGAATTGTGTGCATTAAAGACACCCTCGCGTGAAAATGTCACTTCATCTGCAATGACCTACGAAATCCGGCTGCAACGCACATTGCTGCAACACCCACTGGCAGAAGTTCACGCGAAGAGGATAATCTGCCGGATTCAATGCTTGTACTTTCGGAAAATGGAAGGGGTGTAAGCGATTTTCCTTTAGCACTCTGCATACAGTCTGATGACTCACACCTACGTCACGCGCAACAGTTCTTGTGCTTGACTCGGGTCTATCAGCCACAATGTTCAAGATGCTTTCTTCCAGCCTTGGAGTGCGTACAGCTCTTAATCGACCAGCGTCATGTCTGTTGACGTCGAACGCACCTGTTTCACAAAGTTGACGATGTAACCGTTGAAAAATTCTATGATCCGGTATTCGTCGATTAGGATACTTCGCGCGATACATTCGTAACGCAGCTCTGGCGTTACCATTTGCACGGCCGTACATGTAATGCTTTTTCTGCATTCGTAAAGTCACCCATCGTCTACGGCAGTACAATTGTGAATGGCGCTTTTCCCTACTGCGATGCATCATGTTCAACGGCGGCTAGAGATCTACTGCCCTCTACCGGCAGTGATACCAACCGATCACTCCATTTCTCTTTCCTTTTATTTCCCCTGTTTACGCCTTACCGCGTCACTTGCGACTATACATTCCTATACAATAAATCCTTGTTACAATGTCCTGTACCTACCATTAAAGTTTGTACCATGAATTCAAGACCACCCTGTATATATATATATATATATATATATATATATATATATATATATATATATATATATATATATATATATATATATATATATATATATATATATATATATAGATAGATAGATAGATAGATAGATAGATAGATAGATAGATAGATAGATAGATATATGGTGTGATTCAAAAGTTTCAAGACTGATCTCAGAAGTAGAAATTTATTGGACATTTAAGTACAACGGACTAAAATTCTTCAAAATATGATCCTTTAGCATCGATACAGTGTTGCAGGGCGCGTCTTCTATTGTTCACAGCCCCCTCGGGTGACATGCTGTCAAAAGATCATGTCAAAGACTGCTGTATGGCGTCAATAGAGTCAAATCGCTTCCTTTTTAGGCTTGTCTTGATTGGTGGAAGAGGAAAAAGTCACTTGGAGCCAAGTCGGGAATGTAGGGAGGCTGAGGCAGTGTTGTCACGTTGAGCTAGATCAAAACTTCGTCGGCGGCGCGCGACGTGTGAGCGGGCGCGTTGTCATGGGGGAGAATCAAATCGCCCTTGATCACCAGGCGGATGCTGCGGACTCGATCCCTCAAGCACTCCAGCGTAAAAATCATTTTCGTATCTCCCACTTTTTGACCGAGGTCAATGACACGCACTCACGCAGCAAGCGATGCGCTCTCTGCAGTGTTCCGAAGCCAACTGCAGCAGATTCTGTTCGTTCATTGACACCCCCCCCCCCAACTACTTCCCCAGCCCGTCCGCAGGAGTCCGCACGCGCTCCCCTTCTCGGAAAAAAAATCAGTCTTGTAACTTCTGACTCATATCTTGTATATACACTGGCGTGCAAAAATTAAGGGCGAGACGGTTTTTTCAATATAACTTTGTACAAAAGCTTTCCAAATCAACACATTTAATACCGTAAGATCCCCAATACGTAAGGACATGTGTAATGTAAGCAACACTTACTAAAAGAGAAATCAGAGGGATAAAAAGAAGCTTTATTGAAAAAGTAGCATGGAGCGCAATGCGACTGAAGGCCGAAACATCCCTGTGATGGGTGTCCAGCAAGAAACATCCGGTCTTTAGTAGGGGATATGATCTCCCCCGACTGCTAGGCAGGTTTCACAGCGTCTGCTCATGCTGAGAATGAGGATGTCAATGGGTTGTTGAGGCATTGCTGCCCATTCGTCTTGCAGCGCCAATCGAAGCTTCCGAATCGTTACTGGTGATAAGGTACGAGCTGCCAAGCGTCTGCCTAGAAAATCCCATACATGCTCGATGGGATTGAGATCCGGAGATCGTGCCGGCCAATCCATACATTCAATATCCTCACTCTCTAAGAGCTGTTCGGCAGCTACTGTGCGATGACATGGTGCATTGTCGTCCATGAAAAGGAACTGCAGACCCATAGCGCCTCTAAAAAGACGCACATATGGAAGAAGAATCTTGTTACAATAACGGGTCCCGTTGATTGAACCTGCGTCGAAGATGTGAAGGTCTGTACGACTACCAAGCATGATGCCTCCCCAAACGAGAACACCGCGACCTCCATATCTGTCCCTTTCAATGATGTTCGAGGGATGATTGCGGCTTCCTCGCTCTCTCCAGATGAGTATGCGATGAGAATCGCTACTCAGACTGAATCTGCTCTCATCTGTTAAGAGTACTCGTCCCTATTCATTGTCTCTCCAATTCCGGTGTTCCCGGCACCACAGAGAACGCCTTCTCCGATGGGCAAGCGTTAGAGGTACACACCGTATAGGGCGTCGTGCAAACAGACCACCACCGTGCAGGCTTCTGGCCACGGTAAAACGCGATATCGGTCGTCCAGTTGCCTGTGCCGTGTGTCTAGCGATTTCTCCCGCTGTCTGCCGCCTGTTTCTTCTGGCCTGTAAGACAATATACCGGTCATCTGCGTGTGTGTTTCCCTTTGGACGACCACTACTGAACCCTCGGATAGCTGTTCCTGTAGTTTGAAATTGTCTCCAAAGTCGTGAAACGATGCTGTGAGCAATACCGAACTCTGCAGCCACACTTGTCACACTGCGGCCTTCCTCCAACTTCCAGTTGCTGAGGCAGCAACTCGGTGTGATTTTAACTGCTATACGGCGTGCACTCTTTGCCAGAAATACTGATCTTACACCGACAACATGCTTTATACTACTCAGACACTCCCCCATTACGTCTGCCTGCATATCAGCGCATGTGCTACCGTACATCACCTTACTTAATCTCCTGATTGGTCTTTCTGTCCGCTCTGCCTCTTCGTTCAGCTGATATGCTAATTTTTCGACTTCGTCCTTAATTTCTGCACACCAGTGTACATATATACATATATATAGTTCCGTGTGTGGTACAACCAGTGTTTAATACCTAGGACCACTTAAATTAAGGGATGAATATAATTACTAAATTATATAATGCTAAACTGTGGAAAATCAAAAAGAATTCTGTAATTGTAACACATGAGAAACGGAATGAATGACAACCGATGCGGAAAAACGTCTTTTAACAAGAAGTTCCGTTCAGAACTACATGGGCCTACTTTCTCGTACACCAACAAAGACTTTCTCGGATCTAATTAATATTCTCTAAATTAGTTAAGACTTATGCCAAAAGTATCTTTTTAACATTTTAAACTAATTTCCATATACAAAATGTACCTCGCTCATTTGATGAAATAGATACGTAAAAAAAATAAATAAACGGACAAATATAGTAGCACATTTTAAACAAAGCTGCGAATATGTCTCAAATAGAAAAAAAAAGAATTTCAAATATTAACTTCAAACGATATTGTTTTTAAGCTCTTTCTTCCGCGTAAAAAATAAAAAGGCCTCTTTTTTTTTTTCTTGCCCGTTGCCAAAAATTATATTTGAAACAAATACATATACTTTTAAAATTAATAAAAATAATAAATATCGACTTTGAGCGATAATTTTCGTTTTATTATCCAAAAAACATCGCCTGCGCATATCTTTACGTAGAAACACAAAGGATTCCAAATTTC